>NC_074673.1:1096967-1201967 GCF_029448725.1 Salvelinus fontinalis
AAGGTCTAGTGCTTCAGAAAGGCCCAGTGCTTCAGAAAGGCCCAGCTTCACTATACTGAAAGATTAGAAACACACTGCAGTTGTTGCTCCTTATTTTAGCCTTCTACGACACAGGATTATTTCATTTACCTGTTCACCGGGACCGTGTAGAACAAACGTTGGCCCAGATTTTTAGCTACATAGCAAATTGGTTCTGACATAGCTCTCCCATAATGCTATCCTCCTGATTTCTGCTTAGAAGCAAAAACTAAAGCAGGAAGTACCAGTGACTCGCTCAACACGGAAGTGGTCAGATGAAGCAGATGCTACACTACATGACTGTTTTGCTAGCACAGACTGGAATATTTTCCGGGATTCAATCCAATGGCACGAAAGAGTATACCCCCTCAGTCACCGGCTTCATCAATAACCGCATCGACGATGTCGTCACCACAGTGACCGTACGTACATATCCCAACCAGAAGCCATGGATTACAGGCAACATCTGCACCGAACTAAAGGGTAGAGCTGCTGCTTTCAAGGAGCGGGACACTAATCTGGACGTTTAATATAAATCCCGCTATGCCCTCAGACGAACCATCAAACAGGCAAAGCATCAATACAGGACTAAGATTGAATCCTACTACACCGGCTCTGACGCTTGTTGGATGTGACAGGGTATTGCAAACCATTACAGACTACAAAGGGAAGCACAGCCGAGAGCTGCCCAGTGACACGAGCCTACCGGATGAGCTAAACTACTTCTATGCTCGCTTCGAGGCAAGCAACACTGAAGCATGCATGAGAGCACCAGCTGTTCCGGAAGACTGTGTGATCACGCTCTCCGCAGCTGATGTGAGCAAGACCTTTAAACAGGTCGACATTCACAAGGCCCGCGGGGCCAGACGGACTACCAGTATGCATACTCAGAGCATGCGCTGACCAACTGGCAAGTGTCTTCACTGACATTTTCAACCTCTCCATGACCCAGTCTGTAACACCTACATCTTTCAAGCAGACCACCATAGTCCCTGTGCCCAAGACAACGAAGGTAACCTGCCTAAATGACGGCCGCCCCGTAGCACTCACGTCTGTAGCCATGAAGTACTTTGAAAGGCTGGTCATGGCTCATATCAACACCATCATCCCGGAAACCCTAGACCTACTGCAATTCGCATACCGCCCCAACTGATTCACAGATGACGCAATCTCTATTGCACTCCACACTGCCCTTTCCCACCTGGACAAAATTACACCTATGTGAGAATGCTATTCATTGACTACAGCTCAGCGTTCAACACCGTAGTGCCCACAAAGCTCATCACTAAGATCAGGACCCTGAGACTAAGCACCTCCTTCTGCAACTGGATCCTGGACTTCCTGACGGGCCGCCCCCAGGTGGTAAGGGTAGGCAACAACACATCTGCCACGCTGATCCTCAACACGGGGCCCCTCAGCGGTGTGCACTCAGTCCCCTCCTGTACTCCCTGTTCACCCACGACTGCTGGGCCAAGCACGACTCCAACACCATCATGAAGTTTGCAGATGACAAGATGATGGTAGGCCTCATCACCGACAATGATGAGACAGCCTATAGGGAGGAGGTCAGAGACCTGTCATTGGGGTGCCAGGACAACAACCTCTCCCTCAACGTGGAAAAGGAGGGCCAAACGCCCCCATTCTCATCGACGGGGCTGTAGTGGAGTGGGTTGAGAGTTTCAAGTTCCTTGGCGTCCACATCACCAACAAACTATCATGGTCCAAACACACCAAGAAAGTCATGAAGAGGGCACGACAACACCTCAGGAGACTGAAAAGATTTGGCATGGGTCCCCAGATCCTCCAAAAATTCTACAGCTGCACCATTGAGAGCATCCTGACCAGTTGCATCACCGCCTGGTATGGCAATTGCTCGGCCTCCGACCGTAAGATGCTACAGAGGGTAGTGTGTACAGCCCAGTACATCACTGGGGCCAAGCTTCCTGCCATCCAGGACCTACATACTAGGCGATGTCAGTGGAAGGCCCTACAATTTGTCAAAGACTCCAGCCGCTCTAGTCATAGACTGTTCTCTCTGCTACCGCACGGCAAGCGTTACCGGAGTGCCAAGTCTAGGTCTAAAAGGCTCGTTAACAGCTTCTACCTCTAAGCCATAAGACTGCTGAACAAGACTGCAACCAATTACCTTCAGAAGTCACGTAATTAGTTAAATAAAGTCCACCTGTGTGCAATCTAAGTGTTACATGATCTCTCACATGATCTCAGTATATATACACTTGTTCTGAAAGGCCCCAGAGTCTGCAACACCACCAAGCAAGCGGCACCATGAAGACCAAGGAGCTCTCCAAACAGGTCAGGGACAAAGTTGTGGAGAAAGCCATTGCTTAAAGAAAGAAATTTGCGAACACGTTTGATGTTCGCCAAAAGGCACGTGGGAGACTCTCCAAACATATGGAAGAAGGTAATCTGGTCAGATTAGACTAAAATTGAGCTTTTTGGCCATCAAGGAAAACGCTATGTCTGGCGTAAACCCAACACCTCTCATCACCCCATCATGCTGTGCTGATGTTTTTCATCGGCAAGGACTGGGAAACTTTGGAAGAATTGAAAGAATGATAGATGATGCTAATTACAGGGAAATTCTCGAGGGAAACCTGTTTCAGTCTTCCAGAGATTTGAGACTGGGACGGAGGTTCACCTTCCAGCATGACAATGACCCTAAGCATACTGCTAAAGCAACACTTGACTGGTTTAAGGGGAAACATTTAAATACATGTCTTGGAATGGCCTAGTCAAAGCCCAGACCTCAATCCAATTGAGAGTCTGTGGTATGACTTAAAGATTGCTGTACACCAGCAGGAACCTATCCAACTTGAAGGAGCTGGAACAGTTTTGCCTTGAAGAATGGGCAAAAATCCCAGTGACTAGATGTGCCAAGCATATAGAGACATACCCCAAGAGACTTGCATCTGTAATTGCTGCAAAAGGTGGATCTACAAAGTATTGATTTTAGGGGGGGTGAATAGTTATGCGCCAGTTTTCAGTTTTTTTTGTCTTATTTCTTGTTTGTTTCACAATACAACGTATTTTGCATCTTCAGAGTGGTTGTTTAAATCCCCAAAAAATCTATTTTAATTTCAGGTTGTAAGGCAACAAAATAAGAAAAATGTCAAGGGGGGTGAATACTTTCGCAAGCCACTGTACATATACAAATTACCTCGACTAACCTGTACCCCCCGCACATTGACTCGGTATTTTAGTTTATTTAGTAAATATTTTCTTACCTCTATTTTCTTAAACTGCATTGTTGGTTAAGGGCTCACTGTAAGGTTGTATTCGGCGCATGTGACAAATATATATTGATTTGATTTGAATTGCCATCTGCAGTTCTTACACAGAATATCTAATATTCATCTGATATTCATCTGCATACTGGATATGCATCTAATATTCACCGGTATTCTTAATATTCATCGGCATTCTGAATATTCATCAGCATTCTGACTTTTCATCTAATATTCATCAGCATTCTGAATATTCATCGGCATTCTTAATATCTATCTAATATTAATCAGCATTCTTAATATTCATCTCATATTCATCTAATATTCATCCGCATTCTGAATATTCATCTGCATTCTTAATATTCATCTAATATTCATCCGCATTCTGAATATTCATCTAATATTCATCAGCATTCTTAATATTCATCTACTATTTGTCCCCATTCTTAATATTCATCTCATATTCATCTAATATTCATCAGCATTTTGAATATTCATCCAATATTCATCTGCATTCTTAATATTTTTACTTTCACGGTGGACAAAATCACATTTCCTGGCATTTCTATGTAGCAGTCTGAGTGTACAGAATACTGATCCTATCTCTGGAAAAATACTGGAAACTATATCTGGAATACTACTGGAAACTATCTCTGGAATACTACTGGAAACTATATCTGGAAAAATACTGCAAACTATATCTGGAATACTACTGGAAACTATCTCTGGAAAAATACTGGAAACTATATCTGGAATACTACTGGAAACTATATCTGGAATACTACTGGAAACTATATCTGGAATACTACTGGAAACTATATCTGGAATACTACTGGAAACTATATCTGGAATACTACTGGAAACTATATCTGAAAAAATACTGGAAACTATATCTGGAATACTACTGGAAACTATATCTGAAAAAATACTGGAAACTATATCTGGAAAAATACTGGAAACTATATCTGGAAAACTACTGGAAACTATATCTGGAAAAATACTGGAAACTATATTTGGAAAAATACTGGAAACTATATCTGGAAAAATACTGGAAACTATATCTGGAAAAATACTGGAAACTATATCTGGAAAAATACTATAAACTATCTCATGAAAATCAATAAATTGTCCAAATAAGGAAAAGTAGAGCAGACTGAACCGCTGGTGTTACTGAGACCACTGTCCCCTGCTGCTCTGTCCTGTAATGTTACTGAGACCACTGTCCCCTGCTGCTCTGTCCTGTAATGTTACTGAGACCACTGTCCCCTGCTGCTCTGTCCTGTAATGTTACTGAGACCACTGCCCCCTGCTGCTCTGTCCTGTAATGTTACTGAGACCACTGTCCCCTGCTGCTCAGTCCTGTAATGTTACTGAGACCACTGTCCCCTGCTGCTCTGTCCTGTAATGTTACTGAGACCACTGTCCCCTGCTGCTCTGTCCTGTAATGTTACTGAGACCACTGTCCCCTGCTGCTCTGTCCTGTAATGTTACTGAGACCACTGTCCCCTGCTGCTCTGTCCTGTAATGTTACTGAGACCACTGTCCCCTGCTGCTCTGTCCTGTAATGTTACTGAGACCACTGTCCCCTGCTGCTCTGTCCTGTAATGTTACTGAGACCACTGTCCCCTGCTGCTCTGTCCTGTAATGTTACTGAGACCACTGTCCCCTGCTGCTCTGTCCTGTAATGTTACTGAGACCACTGTCCCCTGCTGCTCTGTCCTGTAATGTTACTGAGACCACTGTCCCCTGCTGCTCAGTCCTGTAATGTTACTGAGACCACTGTCCCCTGCTGCTCAGTCCTGTAATGTTACTGAGACCACTGTCCCCTGCTGCTCTGTCCTGTAATGTTGCTGAGACCACTGTCCCCTGCTGCTCTGTCCTGTAATGTTACTGAGACCACTGTCCCCTGCTGCTCAGTCCTGTAATGTTACTGAGACCACTGTCCCCTGCTGCTCTGTCCTGTAATGTTACTGAGACCACTGTCCCCTGCTGCTCTGTCCTGTAATGTTACTGACACCACTGTCCCCTGCTGCTCTGACCTGTTTCGTGTTTGCGTTTGTGCCGTGTGTGTGCATGGATGAATCTTGAATATGTTTCTAGAGCATCTATCTCTGTCTCTAGAGCTGGGTCGGTGAATGATTGACTGTGAATGGTTAACTTGCTGACTGGTTGGCCATCTTGTAAATTATTAATGTGTCTCTATCTCTGTCTGTGTTCCAATGTCACAGGGAGATTAGTTACAACACATGTCACAACACATGTCACACTCATACACGACTCAGTCACTAGCTGTATGACTCATACACGACTCAGTCACTAGCTGTATGACTGAAACACGACTCAGTCACTAGCTGTATGACTGAAACACGACTCAGTCACTAGCTGTATGACTCATACACGACTCAGTCACTAGCTGTATGACTCATACACGACTCAGTCACTAGCTGTATGACTGAAACACGACTCAGTCACTAGCTGTATGACTCATACACGACTCAGTCACTAGCTGTATGACTCATACACGACTCAGTCACTAGCTGTATGACTCATACACGACTCAGTCACTAGCTGTATGACTGAAACACGACTCAGTCACTAGCTGTATGACTGAAACACGACTCAGTCACTAGCTGTATGACTCATACACGACTCAGTCACTAGCTGTATGACTGAAACACGACTCAGTCACTAGCTGTATGACTGAAACACGACTCAGTCACTAGCTGTATGACTGAAACACGACTCAGTCACTAGCTGTATGACTGAAACACGACTCAGTTACTAGCTTTATGACTCAAACACGACTCAGTCACTAGCTGTATGACTGAAACACGACTCAGTCACTAGCTGTATGACTTATACACGACTCAGTCACTAGCTGTACGACTCATACACGACTCAGTCACTAGCTGTATGACTCATACACGACTCAGTCACTAGCTGTATGACTGAAACACGACTCAGTCACTAGCTGTATGACTCATACACGACTCAGTCACTAGCTGTATGACTGAAACACGACTCAGTCACTAGCTGTATGACTGAAACACGACTCAGTCACTAGCTGTATGACTCATACACGACTCAGTCACTAGCTGTATGACTCATACACGACTCAGTCACTAGCTGTATGACTCATACACGACTCAGTCACTAGCTGTATGACTCATACACGACTCAGTCACTAGCTGTATGACTGAAACACGACTCAGTCACTAGCTGTATGACTCATACACGACTCAGTCACTAGCTGTATGACTGAAACACGACTCAGTCACTAGCTGTATGACTGAAACACGACTCAGTCACTAGCTGTATGACTCATACACGACTCAGTCACTAGCTGTATGACTCATACACGACTCAGTCACTAGCTGTATGACTCATACACGACTCAGTCACTAGCTGTATGACTGAAACACGACTCAGTCACTAGCTGTATGACTGAAACACGACTCAGTCACTAGCTGTATGACTCATACACGACTCAGTCACTAGCTGTATGACTCATACACGACTCAGTCACTAGCTGTATGACTGAAACACGACTCAGTCACTAGCTGTATGACTGAAACACGACTCAGTCACTAGCTGTATGACTCATACACGACTCAGTCACTAGCTGTATGACTCGTACACGACTCAGTCACTAGCTGTATGACTCGTACACTACTCAGTCACTAGCTGTATGACTGAAACACGACTCAGTCACTAGCTGTATGACTCATACACGACTCAGTCACTAGCTGTATGACTCATACACGACTCAGTCACTAGCTGTATGACTCATACACGACTCAGTCACTAGCTGTATGACTCATACACGACTCAGTCACTAGCTGTATGACTCATACACGACTCAGTCACTAGCTGTATGACTCATACACATATTGACTTGCTCTCCTTTTGTCTTCTTCTCTCCCTTCCTTTGTATCTCTCTTTGTCTCTCATTTCTTTCCTCTCTCTATCCCTTCTCTCTCTCTCCTCCCCCCCGCTCTCTATCCCTTCTCTCTCTCTCTCTCCTTCCCCGTTTCCCCCCCCCTCTCTCACGCTCTCTCTCTCTCCCGCTTTCCCCCCTACTCTCTCTGTTGATCCATCTCTCTCTCGCTCCCTCTCATGCTGTCTCTCTCTCCCTCACCCCCCCCTCTGTCTCTCTCTCTCTCTCCCTCACCCCCCCTCTATCTCTCTCTCTCTCTCTCTCTCTCTCTCTCTCTCTCTCTCTCTCTCTCTCTCTCTCTCTCTCTCTCATGCTCTCTCTCTCTCCCCCCTCTTTCTTTGTCGATCCATCTCTCTCTCGCTCTCTCCAGTCAGAAGCTCACCCTGGTCAAAGAGATGCTGGCGGGGTGTGGGGCAGGTACATGTCAGGTGAGTGGCTTGTGAGGTGCGGGGAAGGTACAGTTGATGTCGAAAGTTTACATACACCTTAGCCAAATACATTTAAACTCAGTTTTTCACAATTCCTGACATTAAATCCTAGTATAAATTCCCTGTCTTAGGTCAGTTAGGATCACCACTTTATTTTAAGAATGTGAAATGTCAGAATAATATTAGAGAGAATGATTTATTTCAGCTTTTATTTCTTTCATCACATTCCCAGTGGGTCAGAAGTTTACATACACTCAAATAGTATTTGGTAGCATTGCCTTTAATTTTTTTTACTTGGGTCAAACATTTCAGGTAGCCTTCCACAAGATTCCCACAATAAGTTGGGTGAATTTTGAGCTGGTGTACCTGAGTCAGGTTTATAGGCCTCCTTGCTCGCACACGCTTTTTCAGTTCTGCCTACATATCTTCTATGGGATTGAGGTCAGGGCTTTGTGATGGCCACTCCAATACCTTGACTTTGTTGTCCTTAAGCCATTTTGCCACAACTTTGGAAGTATGTTTGGGGTCATTGTCCATTTGGAAGACCCATTTGTGACCAAGCTTTAACTTCCTGACTGATGTCTTGAGATGTTGCTTCAATATATCCACATAATTGTCCTTCCTCATGACGCCATCTATTTTGTGAAGAGCACCAGTCCCTCCTGCAGCAAAGCACCCCCACAACATGATGCTGCCACCCCCGTGCTTCACAGTTGGGATGGTGTTCTTCGGCTTGCAAGCCTCCCCCTTTTTCCTCCAAACATAAAAATGTTCATTATGGCCAAACAGTTATATTTTTGTTTCATCAGACCAGAGGACATTTCTCCAAAAAGTACAATCTTTGTCCCCATGTGCAGTTGCAAAGCGTAGTCTGGCTTTTTTATGGAGGTTTTGGAGCAGTGGCTTCTTCCTTGCTGAGTGGCCTTTCAGGTTATATCAATATAGGACTAGTTTTACTGTGGATACAGATACTTTTGAACCTGTTTCCTCCAGCATCTTCACAAGATCCTTTGCTGTTGTTTTGGGATTGATTTGCACTTTTCACACCAAAGTACGTTCATCCCTAGGAGACAGAACACATCGCCTTCCTGAGCGGTATGACGGCTGCGTGGTCCCATGGTGTTTATACTTGCGTACTATTGTTTGTACAGATGAACGTGGTACCTTCAGGTGTTTGGAAATTACTCCCAAGGATGAATCAGACCTGTGGAGGTCTACAATTTTTTTTCTGAGGTCTTGGCTGATTTCTTTTGATTTTCCCATGATGTCAAGCAAAGAGGCACTGTTTGAAGGTAGGCCTTGAAATATATCCACAGGTACACCTCCAATTGACTCAATTTATGTCAATTAGCCTATCAGAAGCTTCTAAAGCCATGACATAATTTTCTGGAATTTTCCAAGCTGTTTAAAGGCACAGTAAACTTAGTGTATGTCAACTTCCGACTACAACTGTTCATGTCAGAGAAGTGAAGACAAGTTCTCTCTTAATGATACATCCTGTTCCCCATCTGGAGATACAGCCTACAGCACACACACACACACACACACACACACACACACACACACACACACACACACACACACACACACACACACACACACACACACACACACACACACACACACACACACACACACACACACACACACACACACACACACACACCACACACCACACACCACACACCACACACACACACACACTTCCTCAGCCATCAGCAGAAGTGTCATCTTCCCCCCACAGTCTGTCTCAATCTGATTTGCAACGGACACCCTATTCCCTGCACAGTGCGCTACGTAGTGCAAAGGTAGTGCACTATCTAGGCAATAGGAAGTGATAATGTATAATGATAATGTAACAGGTCTACACAGCATAACCACTATGTCTAGTCTACAGTAGGTCTACATAACCACTATGTCTAGTCTACAGTAGGTCTACATAACCACTATGTCTAGTCTACAATGGGTCTACATAACCACTATGTCTAGTCTACAGTAGGTCTACATAACCACTATGTCTAGTCTACAGTAGGTCTACATAACCACTATGTCTAGTCTACAGTAGGTCTACATAACCACTATGTCTAGTCTACAGTAGGTCTACATAACCACTATGTCTAGTCTATGTAGGTCTACATAACCACTATGTCTAGTCTAAAGTAGGTCTACATAACCACTATGTCAAGTCTACAGTAGGTCTACATAACCACTATGTCTAGTCTACAGTAGGTCTACATAACCACTATGTCTAGTCTACAATGGGTCTACATAACCACTATGTCTAGTCTACAATGGGTCTACATAACCACTATGTCTAGTCTACAGTAGGTCTACATAACCACTATGTCTAGTCTACAGTAGGTCTACATAACCACTATGTCTAGTCTACATAACCACTATTTCTAGTCTACATTAGGTCTACATAACCACTATGTCTACAGTAGGTCTACATAACCACTATGTCTAGTCTACAGTAGGTCTACATAACCACTATGTCTAGTCTACAATGGGTCTACATAACGACTATGTCTAGTCTACAATGGGTCTACATAACCACTATGTCTACAGTAGGTCTACATAACCACTATGTCTAGTCTACATTAGGTCTACATAACCACTATGTCTAGTCTACAGTAGGTCTACATAACCACTATGTCTAGTCTACAATGGGTCTACATAACCACTATGTCTAGTCTACAGTAGGTCTACATAACCACTATGTCTAGTCTACAATGGGTCTACATAACCACTATGTCTAGTCTACAATGGGTCTACATAACCACTATGTCTAGTCTACATTAGGTCTACATAACCACTATGTCTAGTCTACATAACCACTATGTCTAGTCTACATAACCACTATGTCTAGTCTACATAACCACTATGTCTAGTCTACATTAGGTCTACATAACCACTATGTCTAGTCTACAAACCACTATGTCTAGTCTACATAACCACTATGTCTAGTCTACATAACCACTATGTCTAGTCTACATAACCACTATGTCTAGGTCTCCACAGCATGTCGTCTGCAGCTTGTATGAAGGACAGAGAGCTGTGGCATGTCATCAATAAGCACATTGCGCCGCCATAAGCAAGTTAACAACTCAGCAGGTGATCTAGGATTCACAAGTCCTGCTGGCCAGACAGACACAGTGGGACAATAAAGTATTCATTAGCTCAGCTGATCTGGACTGGTGGTAACAGTCAGATAAGGACTTGCAGGTCATTGGACCCTGAGCACGGTGTGTGTGTGTGTGTGTGTGTGTGTATGTGTGTATGTGTGTATGTGTGTATGTGTGTATGTGTGTGTGTGTGTGTGTGTGTGTGTGTGTGTGTGTGTGTGTGTGTGTGTGTGTGTGTGTTAATGATGCACGGGTTGACTCATAACCTGCTGTCCCTGCGGTTAAATCCACGTGTGCAGGCGGGTATAGAGTCATGAAATATTGTGTGAATGAAGGGCGGGTTTAATAAAGAGAAAACGATGCATATGATGATATATCCTTTTTCTTGTTCAGTTAATATCTATAGGTTACATTGAGGTTTTCCTTCAGTGCACAAGCCTAAGCTTTAGGGCCTAACTGTACTCGAGGCACACATGTTTACACGCCAATCACCAAACGCTTTCGGGCAGAAAAAGTTAATGTCGCTCCACTGAGGCAAAAAAAAAAAAAAAAAAAAGGGGGCGGAGTTGAATTCAGGAAGAGAAAAGCTGCCCAATGGGAGGCTTGAAAAGGGAGGACCAGAATAATGATTGCTGAAGTGGTAAAAACAGGATGATAGCAGTGTGTTGTTATGATGGTGTGTGATGATTGTGAGGCGCGATTACAATTGGACAGTCAGGACTTCAAACAGGCCTATGGCAAGTCAAAGGAACTGGACTGTTCAGGCGGAATAGTAACCTAACTGAACTCTGGACCCTGACTGTACGTTTATAACCTCTCATATAATATTAACTGTAGGTTTATAACCTCTCATATTAACTGTAGGTTATAACCTCTCATATAATATGAACTGTAGGTCTATAACCTCTCTTATAATATTAACTGTAGGTTATAACCTCTCATATAATATGAACTGTAGGTTATAACCTCTCTTATAATACTAACTGTAGGTTATAACCTCTCATATAATATTAACTGTAGGTTATAACCTCTCATATAATATTAACTGTAGGTTTATAACCTCTCATATAATATGAACTGTAGGTCTATAACCTCTCATATAATATTAACTGTAGGTTATAACCTCTCATTTAATATTAACTGTAGGTTGCATCATAACAGCTGATAGTATTTCAACCACAGTTAGGGACTATCTGTAAAGATGCTGCAGTATCTTTATCAGCATCATAACAGCTGATAGTATTTCAACCACAGTTAGGGACTGTCTGTAAAGATGCTGCAGTATCTTTATCAGCATCATAACAGCTGATAGTATTTCAACCACAGTTAGGGACTGTCTGTAAAGATGCTGCAGTATCTTTATCAGCATCATAACAGCTGATAGTATTTCAACCACAGTTAGGGACTGTCTGTAAAGATGCTGCAGTATCTTTATCAGCATCATAACAGCTGATAGTATTTCAACCACAGTTAGGGACTGTCTGTAAAGATGCTGCAGTATCTTTATCAGCATCATAACAGCTGATAGTATTTCAACCACAGTTAGGGACTATCTGTAAAGATGCTGCAGTATCTTTATCAGCATCATAACAGCTGATAGTATTTCAACCACAGTTAGGGACTATCTGTAAAGATGCTGCAGTATCTTTATCAGCATCATAACAGCTGATAGTATTTCAACCACAGTTAGGGACTATCTGTAAAGATGCTGCAGTATCTTTATCAGCATCATAACAGCTGATAGTATTTCAACCACAGTTAGGGACTATCTGTAAAGATGCTGCAGTATCTTTATCAGCATCATAACAGCTGATAGTATTTCAACCACAGTTAGGGACTATCTGTAAAGATGCTGCAGTATCTTTATCAGCATCATAACAGCTGATAGTATTTCAACCACAGTTAGGGACTGTCTGTAAAGATGCTGCAGTATCTTTATCAGCATCATAACAGCTGATAGTATTTCAACCACAGTTAGGGACTGTCTGTAAAGATGCTGCAGTATCTTTATCAGCATCATAACAGCTGATAGTATTTCAACCACAGTTAGGGACTGTCTGTAAAGATGCTGCAGTATCTTTATCAGCATCATAACAGCTGATAGTATTTCAACCACAGTTAGGGACTGTCTGTAAAGATGCTGCAGTATCTTTATCAGCATCATAACAGCTGATAGTATTTCAACCACAGTTAGGGACTATCTGTAAAGATGCTGCAGTATCTTTATCAGCATCATAACAGCTGATAGTATTTCAACCACAGTTAGGGACTATCTGTAAAGATGCTGCAGTATCTTTATCAGCATCATAACAGCTGATAGTATTTCAACCACAGTTAGGGACTATCTGTAAAGATGCTGCAGTATCTTTATCAGCATCATAACAGCTGATAGTATTTCAACCACAGTTAGGGACTGTCTGTAAAGATGCTGCAGTATCTTTATCAGCATCATAGCAGCTGATAGTATTTCAACCACAGTTAGGGACTGTCTGTAAAGATGCTGCAGTATCTTTATCAGCATCATAACAGCTGATAGTATTTCAACCACAGTTAGGGACTGTCTGTAAAGATGCTGCAGTATCTTTATTAGCATCATAACAGCTGATAGTATTTCAACCACAGTTAGGGACTGTCTGTAAAGATGCTGCAGTATCTTTATCAGCATCATAACAGCTGATAGTATTTCAACCACAGTTAGGGACTGTCTGTAAAGATGCTGCAGTATCTTTATCAGCATCATAACAGCTGATAGTATTTCAACCACAGTTAGGGACTGTCTGTAAAGATGCTGCAGTATCTTTATCAGCATCATAACAGCTGATAGTATTTCAACCACAGTTAGGGACTATCTGTAAAGATGCTGCAGTATCTTTATCAGCATCATAACAGCTGATAGTATTTCAACCACAGTTAGGGACTATCTGTAAAGATGCTGCAGTATCTTTATCAGCATCATAACAGCTGATAGTATTTCAACCACAGTTAGGGACTATCTGTAAAGATGCTGCAGTATCTTTATCAGCATCATAACAGCTGATAGTATTTCAACCACAGTTAGGGACTATCTGTAAAGATGCTGCAGTATCTTTATCAGCATCATAACAGCTGATAGTATTTCAACCACAGTTAGGGACTATCTGTAAAGATGCTGCTCTTTTATATAGTTATAGTGTTCTATATAGTTATAGTGTTCTATATAGTTATAGTGTTCTATATAGTTATAGTGTTCTATATAGTTATAGTGTTCTATATTGTTATAGTGTTCTATATTGTTATAGTGTTATAGTGTTCTATATAGTTATAGTGTTCTATATTGTTATAGTGTTATAGTGTTCTATATAGTTATAGTGTTCTATATAGTTATAGTGTTCTATATAGTTATAGTGTTCTATATAGTTATAGTGTTCTATATTGTTATAGTGTTATAGTGTTCTATATTGTTATAGTGTTATAGTGTTCTATATAGTTATAGTGTTCTATATAGTTATAGTGTTCTATATTGTTATAGTGTTCTATATTGTTATAGTGTTCTATATTGTTATAGTGTTCTATATTGTTATAGTGTTCTATATAGTTGTAGTGTTCTATATAGTTGTAGTGTTCTATATAGTTGTAGTGTTCTATATAGTTGTAGTGTTCTATATAGTTGTAGTGTTCTATATAGTTGTAGTGTTCTATATTGTTATAGTGTTCTATATTGTTATAGTGTTCTATATAGTTATAGTGTTCTATATAGTTATAGTGTTCTATATAGTTATAGTGTTCTATATAGTTATAGTGTTCTATATACTTGTAGTGTTCTATATTATATTGTTATAGTGTTCTATATTGTTATAGTGTTCTATTTTGTTATAGTTGTAACGGGTGACGCTCTCCTCATCCTCGGATGAGGTGAGGAGAGAAGGATCCTCAGACCAAAACGCAGGCTTTGGGAAATAAGCCATCTTTATTAAACAACGATGATGGCAAACACGAAACGAAACAAAACACTTTCAAACTACAAAATAACAAAACGACGTTGACGAAACCTGAACATAAACTTACATAACTAAACATAAACTTACGTACAGGAAACAGACGACATCGAAACGAAAACGAAACAAACAAACGCTACAGTCCAGTGTGGTACGAACAAACATACTGACACAGGAGACAATCACCCACAAACAAACAGTGAGAATGCCCTACCTAAATATGACTCTTAATTAGAGGCAAACGCAAACCACCTGCCTCTAATCAAGAGCCATACCAGGCAAACCGAAACCAACATAGAAACAGATAACATAGAATGCCCACCCAACCTCACGTCCTGACCAACTAACACACAAAAACTAACATAAATAGGTCAGGAACGTGACAGTACCCCCCCCACAAGGTGCGAACTCCGGACGCACCAGCACAAAGTCTAGGGGAGGGTCTGGGTGGGCATCTAACCACGGTGGTGGCTCAGGCTCCGGGCGCGGTTCCCACCCCACCATAATCCATCCTAACTTCCTCCCTCCAAGAATGTCCACCCTCTTTTTTCCCCCACACAATTCTCTTAATAATATATTTAATAAGGATAACACCGGGACAGAGAGATAAATCAAGATAGAGGGATAGATAAGAATATAGAGATAGATGAAGATAGAGAGGGAGATTAGGATAGAGGGGCAACTCCGGACTGAAAGGCAGCTCCGGACAGAGAGACAGCTCTGGACTGATGGGCAGTTCTGGGTATCCAGCCTTTTCAGGCTGAAGGACAGCTCATGGCTGACTGACGAATCTCGATGCTCATGGCTGGCTGACGGCTCTCGACGCTCATGGCAGGCTGACGGCTCTCTATGCTCATGGCAGGCTGACGGCTCTCGACGCTCATGGCAGGCTGACGGCTCTCGACGCTCATGGCAGGCTGACGGCTCTCGACGCTCATGGCGCTCTGACGGCTCTGGCTGCTCATGGCGCTCTGACGGCTCTGGCTGCTCATGGCGCTCTGACGGCTCTGGCTGCTCATGGCGCTCTGACGGCTCTGGCTGCTCATGGCGCTCTGACGGCTCTGGCTGCTCATGGCTCGCTGGCGGCTCTGGCAGATCCTGTCTGGTTTGCGGCTCTGGCAGATCCTGTCTGGTTGGCGGCTCTGGCAGATCCTGTCTGGTTGGCGGCTCTGGCAGATCCTGTCTGGTTGGCGGCTCTGGCAGATCCTGTCTGGTTGGCGGCTCTGGCAGATCCTGTCTGGTTGGCGGCTCTGGCAGATCCTGTCTGGCTGACGGCTCTAGCGGCTCCTGTCTGGCTGACGGCTCTAGCGGCTCCTGTCTGGCTGACGGCTCTGTAGGCTCATGGCAGACGGGCGGCTTTGCAGGCTCATGGCAGACGGGCGGCTTTGCAGGCTCCTGGCAGACGGATGGCTCAGATGGCGCTGGGGAGACGGATGGCTCAGATGGCGCTGGGGAGACGGATGGCTCAGATGGCGCTGGGGAGACGGATGGCTCAGATGGCGCTGGGGAGACGGATGGCTCTGGCCGGATATGGCGCACTGTAGACCTGGTGCGTGGTGCCAGAACTGGAGGCACCGTGCTAATGACAAGCACCTTCCTACTAGTGCGGGGAGCAGGGACAGGGCACACTGTATCCTCAAAGCCTACTCTACCCCTGATGCGTGGTACCGGCACTGGTGACGCCGGGCTGAGGACAAGCACATCAGGATTAGTAGGGGGAGAATATACAGTGTGTACAGGGCTCTGGAGACGCACTGGTAGCTTAGTGCGTGGGGCCGGAACTGGAGGCACCGGGCTAGATACACGCACTACAGGGAGAGTGCGTGGAGGAGGAACAGGGCTCAGGATACGCACTGGTAGCCTAGTGCGTAGTGTATACACTGTAGGTACTAGGCTGGGGCGGGGAGGTGGTGCCGGAAATACCGGACCGTGGAGGCGTACTGACTCTCTTGAGCATTGAACCTGCCCAACCTTACCTGGTTGAATGCTCCCGGTTGCCCGACCAGTGCGGGGAGGTGGAATAACCCGCACCGGCCTATGTAGGCGAACCGGAGAAACCATGCGTAAGGCCGGTGCCATGTATGCCGGCCCGAGGAGACGCACTGGAGACCAGATGCGTTGAGCCGGCCTCATGACACCTGGCTCAATACTCAATCTAGCCCTACCAGTGCGGGGAGGTGGAGTAACCCGCACTGGGCTATGCACTCGTACAGGAGACACCGTGCGCTCTACTGCGTAACACGGCGCCTGCCCGTACTCCCGCTCTCCACGGTAAGCCTGGGAAGTGGGCGCAGGTCTCCTACCTGCCCTTGGCCCACTATCTCCTAGCCCCCCCCCAAGAAATTTTTGGGAATTACTCACGGGCTTTTTTGGCTTCCGTGCCAGACGCGTTCCCTCATAGCTCCGGTTCCTCTCCTCGGTAGCCTCTGCTCTCCTCCGTGCCTCCAGCTCAGCTTTGGGACGGCGATTTTCTCCTGCCTTAGCCCAGGGACCTTCTCCATTCATTATTTGCTCCCATGTCCAGAAATCCTTTCTCTCCTGTCCCTTACTCCGTTTAGTTTCCCTTTGCCGCTTGGTCTTAGCGTGTTGGTGGGTGATTCTGTAACGGGTGACGCTCTCCTCATCCTCGGATGAGGTGAGGAGAGAAGGATCCTCAGACCAAAACGCAGGCTTTGGGAAATAAGCCATCTTTATTAAACAACGATGATGGCAAACACGAAACGAAACAAAACACTTTCAAACTACAAAATAACAAAACGACGTTGACGAAACCTGAACATAAACTTACATAACTAAACATAAACTTACGTACAGGAAACAGACGACATCGAAACGAAAACGAAACAAACAAACGCTACAGTCCAGTGTGGTACGAACAAACATACTGACACAGGAGACAATCACCCACAAACAAACAGTGAGAATGCCCTACCTAAATATGACTCTTAATTAGAGGCAAACGCAAACCACCTGCCTCTAATCAAGAGCCATACCAGGCAAACCGAAACCAACATAGAAACAGATAACATAGAATGCCCACCCAACCTCACGTCCTGACCAACTAACACACAAAAACTAACATAAATAGGTCAGGAACGTGACAATAGTGTTCTATATTGTTATAGTGTTCTATATAGTTGTAGTGTTCTATATAGTTATAGTGTTCTATATTGTTATAGTGTTCTATATAGTTATAGTGTTCTATATAGTTATAGTGTTCTATATAGTTATAGTGTTCTATATACTTGTAGTGTTCTATATTATATTGTTATAGTGTTCTATATTGTTATAGTGTTCTATTTTGTTATAGTGTTCTATATTGTTATAGTGTTCTATATAGTTATAGTGTTCTATATAGTTATAGTGTTCTATATAGTTATAGTGTTCTATATAGTTATAGTGTTCTATATAGTTATAGTGTTATAGTGTTCTATATAGTTATAGTGTTCTATATTGTTATAGTGTTATAGTGTTCTATATAGTTATAGTGTTCTATAGTGTTATAGTGTTCTATATAGTTATAGTGTTCTATATAGTTATAGTGTTCTATATTGTTATAGTGTTCTATATAGTTGTAGTGTTCTATATAGTTATAGTGTTCTATATTGTTATAGTGTTCTATATTGTTATAGTGTTCTATATAGTTATAGTGTTCTATATAGTTATAGTGTTCTATATAGTTATAGTGTTCTATATAGTTATAGTGTTCTATATAGTTATAGTGTTCTATATAGTTGTAGTGTTCTATATAGTTATAGTGTTCTATATTGTTATAGTGTTCTATATTGTTATAGTGTTCTATATAGTTATAGTGTTCTATATAGTTATAGTGTTCTATATAGTTATAGTGTTCTATATACTTGTAGTGTTCTATATTGTTATAGTGTTCTATTTTGTTATAGTGTTCTATATAGTTATAGTGTTATAGTGTTCTATATAGTTATAGTGTTCTATATAGTTATAGTGTTCTATAGTATTATAGTGTTCTATTTTGTTATAGTGTTCTATATAGTTATAGTGTTCTATATAGTTATAGTGTTCTATATAGTTATAGTGTTCTATATAGTTATAGTGTTCTATATTGTTATAGTGTTATAGTGTTCTATATAGTTATAGTGTTCTATATTGTTATAGTGTTATAGTGTTCTATATAGTTATAGTGTTCTATAGTGTTATAGTGTTCTATATAGTTATAGTGTTCTATATAGTTATAGTGTTCTATATTGTTATAGTGTTCTATATAGTTATAGTGTTCTATATAGTTATAGTGTTCTATATTGTTATAGTGTTCTATATTGTTATAGTGTTCTATATAGTTATAGTGTTCTATATAGTTATAGTGTTCTATTTTGTTATAGTGTTCTATATAGTTATAGTGTTCTATATTGTTATAGTGTTATAGTGTTCTATATAGTTATAGTGTTCTATATAGTTATAGTGTTCTATATAGTTATAGTGTTCTATATTGTTATAGTGTTCTATATTGTTCTATAGTGTTATAGTGTTCTATATTGTTATAGTGTTCTATATTGTTATAGTGTTATAGTGTTCTATATTGTTATAGTGTTATAGTGTTATAGTGTTCTATATAGTTATAGTGTTCTATATAGTTATAGTGTTCTATATAGTTATAGTGTTCTATATAGTTATAGTGTTATATATAGTTATAGTGTTCTATATAGTTATAGTGTTCTATATAGTTATAGTGTTCTATATAGTTATAGTGTTATAGTGTTCTATATTGTTATAGTGTTCTATATTGTTATAGTGTTCTATATTGTTATAGTGTTATATAGTTATAGTGTTCTATATAGTTATAGTGTTCTATATAGTTATAGTGTTCTATATAGTTATAGTGTTCTATATAGTTATAGTGTTCTATATAGTTATAGTGTTATAGTGTTCTATATAGTTATAGTGTTCTATATAGTTATAGTGTTCTATATAGTTATAGTGTTCTATATAGTTATAGTGTTATAGTGTTCTATATAGTTATAGTGTTCTATA
This sequence comes from Salvelinus fontinalis, assembly GCF_029448725.1. Lineage (NCBI taxonomy): Eukaryota > Metazoa > Chordata > Actinopteri > Salmoniformes > Salmonidae > Salvelinus > Salvelinus fontinalis. The sequence continues at coordinate 1,116,702 of NC_074673.1, forward strand.
TAGTTATAGTGTTCTATATAGTTATAGTGTTCTATATAGTTATAGTGTTCTATATAGTTATAGTGTTATAGTGTTCTATATAGTTGTAGTGTTCTATATTGTTATAGTGTTCTATATAGTTATAGTGTTCTATATAGTTATAGTGTTCTATATAGTTATAGTGTTCTATATAGTTATAGTGTTCTATATAGTTATAGTGTTATAGTGTTCTATATAGTTATAGTGTTCTATATAGTTATAGTGTTCTATATAGTTATAGTGTTCTATATTGTTATAGTGTTCTATATTGTTCTATAGTGTTATAGTGTTCTATATTGTTATAGTGTTCTATATTGTTATAGTGTTCTATATTGTTATAATGTTCTATATTGTTCTATAGTGTTATAGTGTTCTATATTGTTATAGTGTTCTATATTGTTATAGTGTTCTATATAGTTATAGTGTTCTATATAGTTATAGTGTTCTATATAGTTATAGTGTTCTATATTGTTATAGTGTTCTATATAGTTATAGTGTTCTATATTGTTATAGTGTTCTATATTGTTCTATAGTGTTATAGTGTTCTATATTGTTATAGTGTTCTATATTGTTATAGTGTTCTATATAGTTATAGTGTTCTATATTGTTATAGTGTTCTATATTGTTCTATAGTGTTCTATATTGTTATAGTGTTCTATAGTGTTATAGTGTTCTATATTTTTATAGTGTTCTATATTGTTATAGTGTTCTATATTGTTATAGTGTTCTATATAGTTATAGTGTTCTATATTGTTATAGTGTTCTATATTGTTCTATAGTGTTATAGTGTTCTATATTGTTATAGTGTTCTATATTGTTATAGTGTTCTATATTGTTATAGTGTTATAGTGTTCTATATTGTTATAGTGTTCTATATTGTTATAGTGTTCTTAACTATGAAGTTGTTCATTTTCTTAGCTTTATCCCTCAAAAACAGACACATAAATATATTCTGTAGATCATGAGCATGTTATCTTCGATATGTACCCACTGTTCCTCTTAAGTGCATTTAACTATATGTTACAAGTAAAAGCCTTGGGTAGTGAGTTGTATGTCCCTACTATTAGCATGCATTGATAGCCTCATTGTAAGATGCACCGTGTAACACAAATAGGACCTACTGAGTTGACAGCTATATTGTCCTTGCTTATGTCCTTGCTACTCTCATGGTAAGATACACTTTTAACCATTGCTCTTGTGTAGTGTTGGTGTAGTTTAGTGTTGTGTAGTGTTGGTGTAGTTTAGTGTTGTGTAGTGTTGTGTAGTGTTGTGTAGTGTTGTGTTGGTTTAGTGTAGTGTTGTGTAGTTTAGTGTTGTGTAGTGTTGGTGTAGTTTAGTGTTGTGTAGTGTTGGTGTAGTTTAGTGTTGTGTAGTGTTGTGTAGTGTTGTGTAGTGTTGTGTAGTGTTGGTTTAGTGTTGTGTAGTTTAGTGTAGTGTTGTGTTGGTTTAGTGTAGTGTTGTGTAGTTTAGTGTTGGTGTAGTGTTGGTGTAGTTTAGTGTAGTGTTGTGTAGTTTAGTGTAGTTTAGTGTTGTGTTGGTGTAGTTTAGTGTTGTGTTGGTTTAGTGTAGTGTTGTATAGTGTAGTGTAGTGTTGTGTAGTGTAGTGTTGTGTTGGTTTAGTGTAGTTTAGTGTAGTGTAGTTTAGTGTGGTGTAGTTTAGTGTGGTGTTGGTGTAGTTTAGTGTTGTGTTGGTTTAGTGTAGTGTTGTGTAGTGTAGTGTAGTGTTGGTTTAGTGTAGTGTTGTGTAGTTTAGTGTTGTGTAGTGTTGGTGTAGTGTTGGTGTAGTTTAGTGTAGTGTTGTGTAGTTTAGTGTTGTGTAGTGTTGGTGTAGTGTTGGTGTAGTTTAGTGTAGTGTTGTGTTGGTTTAGTGTAGTGTTGTGTAGTTTAGTGTTGTGTAGTGTTGGTGTAGTGTTGTGTAGTTTAGTGTAGTTTAGTGTTGTGTTGGTGTAGTTTAGTGTTGTGTTGGTTTAGTGTAGTGTTGTGTAGTTTAGTGTTGTGTTGGTGTAGTTTAGTGTTGTGTTGGTTTAGTGTAGTGTTGTGTAGTTTAGTGTAGTTTAGTGTTGTGTTGGGGTAGTTTAGTGTTGTGTTGGTTTAGTGTAGTGTTGTGTAGTTTAGTGTTGTGTTGGTGTAGTTTAGTGTTGTGTTGGTTTAGTGTAGTGTTGTGTAGTTTAGTGTTGTGTTGGTGTAGTTTAGTGTTGTGTTGGTTTAGTGTTGTGTTGTGTAGTTTAGTGTTGTGTTGGTGTAGTTTAGTGTTGTGTTGGTTTAGTGTAGTTTAGTGTGGTGTAGTTTAGTGTGGTGTTGTGTAGTTTTTATTATTATTTTTTATTTCACCTTTATTTAACCAGGTAGGCAAATTGAGAACACGTTCTCATTTACAATTGCGACTTGGCCAAGATAAAGCAAAGCAGTTCGATACATACAACAACACATAGTTACACATGGAGTAAAACGAACATACAGTCAATAATACAGTAGAAAAATAAGTCTATATACAATGTGAGCAAGTGAGGTGAGATAAGGGAGGTGAAGGCAAACAAAATATATATAAAAATAAATAAAAATATAAAAAGGCCATGGTGGAAGGCCAGTAGGTAAAGAGGTAGTTGTTTGGGCTAAATTATAGATGGGCTATGTACAGGTGCAGTAATCTATGAGCTGCTCTGACAGCTGGTGCTTAAAGCTAGTGAGGGAGATAAGTGTTTCCAATTTCAGAGATTTTTGTAGTTCGTTCCAGTCATTGGCAGCAGAGAACTGGAAGGAGAGGCGGCCAAAGGAAGAATTGGTTTTGGGGGTGACCAGAGAGATATACCTGCTGGAGCGCGTGCTACAGGTAGGTGCTGCTATGGTGACGAGCGAGCTGAGATAAGGGGGGACTTTACCTAGCAGGGTCTTGTAGATGACCTGGAGCCAGTGGGTTTGGCGACGAGTATGAAGCGAGGGCCAGCCAACGAGAGTGTACAGGTCGCAGTGGTGGGTAGTGTAAGGGGCTTTGGTGACAAAACGGATGGCACTGTGATAGACTGCATCCAATTTATTGAGTAGGGTATTGGAGGCTATTTTGTAAATGACATCACCGAAGTCGAGGATTGGTAGGATGGTAAGTTTTACAAGGGTATGTTTGGCAGCATGAGTGAAGGATGCTTTGTTGCGGAATAGGAAGCCAATTCTAGATTTAACTTTGGATTGGAGATGTTTGATGTGAGTCTGGAAGGAGAGTTTACAGTCTAACCAGACACCTAGGTATTTGTAGTTGTCCACATATTCTAAGTCAAAGCCGTCTATAGTAGTGATGTTGGACAGGCGGGCAGGTGCAGGCAGCGATCGGTTGAAGAGCATGCATTTAGTTTTACTTGTATTTAAGAGCAATTGGAGGCCACGGAAGGAGAGTTGTATGGCATTGAAGCTCGCCTGGAGGGTTGTTAACACAGTGTCAAAAGAAGGGCCAGAAGTATACAGAATAGTGTCGTCTGCGTAGAGGTGGATCAGAGACTCACCAGCAGCAAGAGCGACATCATTGATGTATACAGAGAAGAGAGTCGGTCCAAGAATTGAACCCTGTGGCACCCCCATAGAAACTGCCAGAGGCCCGGACAACAGACCCTCCGATTTGACACACTGAACTCGATCAGAGAAGTAGTTGGTGAACCAGGCGAGGCAATCATTAGAGAAACCAAGGCTGTCGAGTCTGCCGATGAGGATGTGGTGATTGACAGAGTCAAAAGCCTTGGCCAGGTCAATGAATACGGCTGCACAGTATTGTTTCCTATCGATGGCGGTGAAGATATCGTTTATGACCTTGAGCGTGGCTGAGGTGCACCCATGACCAGCTCTGAAACCAGATTGCATAGTGGAGAAGGTATGGTGGGATTCGAAATGGTCGGTAATCTGTTTGTTAACTTGGCTTTCGAAGACCTTAGAAAGGCAGGGTAGGATAGATATGGGTCTGTAGCTGTTTGGGTCAAGAGTGTCCCCCCCTTTGAAGAGGGGGATAACCGCAGCTGCTTTCCAATCTTTGGGAATCTCAGACGACACGAAAGAGAGGTTGAAAAGGCTAGTAATAGGGGTGGCAACAATTTCAGCAGATAGTTTTAGAAAGAAAGGGTCCAGATTATCTAGCCCGGCTGATTTGTAAGGGTCCAGATTTTGCAGCTCTTTCAGAACATCAGCTGACTGTATTTGGGAGAAAGAGAAATGGGGAAGGCTTGGGCGAGTTGCTGTGGGGGGTGCAGTGCTGTTGACCGGGGTAGGGGTAGCCAGGTGGAAAGCATGACCAGCCGTAGAAAAATGCTTATTGAAATTCTCAATTATAGTGGATTTGTCGGTGGTGACAGTATTTCCTATCTTCAGAGCGGTTGGAAGCTGGGAGGAGGTGTTCTTATTCTCCATGGACTTTACAGTGTCCCAGAACTTTTTTGGGTTTGTGTTGCAGGAAGCAAATTTCTGCTTGAAAAAGCTAGCCTTTGCTTTTCTAACTGCCTGTGTATATTGGTTCCTAGCTTCCCTGAAAAGTTGCATATCACGGGGGCTGTTCGATGCTAATGCAGAACGCCATAGGATGTTTTTCTGTTGGTTAAGGGCAGTCAGGTCAGGAGAGAACCAAGGGCTATATCTGTTCCTGGTTCTAAATTTCTTGAATGGGGCATGCTTATTCAAGATGGTGAGGAAGGCATTTAAAAAAAATATCCAGGCATCCTCTACTGACGGGATAAGATCAATATCCTTCCAGGATACCTCGGTCAGGTCGATTAGAAAGGCCTGCTCGCTGAAGTGTTTCAGGGAGCGTTTGACAGTGATGAGTGGAGGTCGTTTGACCGCTGACCCATTACGGATGCAGGCAATGAGCCAGTGATCGCTGAGATCTTGGTTGAAAACAGCAGAGGTGTATTTGGAGGGCAAGTTGGTTAGGATGATATCTATGAGGGTACCCGTGTTTACGGAATTGGGGTGGTACCTGGTAGGTTCATTGATTGAGGGCATCAAGCTTGGATTGTAGGATGGCTGGGATGTTAAGCATGTTCCAATTTAGGTCGCCTAGCAGCACGAGCTCTGAAGATAGATGGGGGGCAATCAGTTCACATATGGTGTCCAGAGCACAGCTGGGGGCAGAGGGTGGTCTATAGCAGGCGGCAACGGTGAGAGACTTGTTTTTAGAGAGGTGGATTTTTAAAAGTAGAAGTTCAAATTGTTTGGGAACAGACCTGGATAGTAAAACAGAACTCTGCTGGCAATCTTTGCAGTAGATTGCAACACCGCCCCCTTTGGCCGTTCTATCTTGTCTGAAAATGTTGTAATTAGGGATGAAAATGTCAGAATTTTTGGTGGTCTTCCTAAGCCAGGATTCAGACACGGCTAAAACATCCGGGTTGGCAGAGTGTGCTAAAGCAGTGAACAAAACAAACTTAGGGAGGAGGCTTCTAATGTTAACATGCATGAAACCAAGGCTATTACGGTTACAGAAGTCATCAAAAGAGAGCGCCTGGGGAATAGGAGTGGAGCTAGGTACTGCAGGGCCTGGGTTCACCTCTACATCACCAGAGGAACAGAGGAGGAGTAGGATAAGGGTACGGCTAAAAGCTATGAGAATTGGTCGTCTAGAACGTCTAGAACAGAGAGTAAAAGGAAGTTTCTGGGGGCAATAAAATAGCTTCAAGGAATAATGTACAGACAAAGGTATGGTAGGATGTGAATACAGTGGAGGTAAACCTAGGTATTGAGTGATGATGAGAGAGATATTGTCTCTAGAAACATCATTGAAACCAGGTGATGTCATCGCATATGTGGGTGGTGGAACTGAAAGGTTGGATATGGTATAGTGAACAGGGCTAGAGGCTCTACAGTGAAATAAGCCAATAAACACTAACCAGAACAGCAATGGACAAGGCATATTTACATTAAGGAGAGGCATGCTTAATCGAGTGATCATAAGGGTCCAGTGAGTAGAGGTTGGTTGGGGTCACGGCGATCCAGACAGCTGGCCGGGTAGATGGCTATCGGTAGCAAGATAGCATAGGATGGAAGTCTATTTTTTTTTTTTAGACACCTTGTGCGTTTCCGTCGGTAGATTAGTGGGGTTCCGTGTGGTAGAGGGGATCAATCCAATTGTCAAAATAGATATAGTGACCCAAGAAAAATTGTCCGATATACTTATTCAGATAGCAGCCGATAAGACAGCTAACGATTAGCGGGCCCCAGATGAGCGTTCAGGTAACGTTGCGACGGAGGTGCCAGTTGGATAACTCCCTCGGGCAGATAATGTCGGCAGTCAGTCGTGAAGGCCCGATGGGGCTCCGCATCTGCAGCAACAACAAAACAAAACAAAAAAACGGGTCCGGATAGGTGACTGTAGCCCAGGAATGGCTGATGGAACTCCTCAGCTGGCTAGCTTCGGAATAATTTAAGTTTGCTCCGGGATCGACGTAAGCCAATAGTCACACGGTTTGCAGCTAGCTAGCTGCGAAATCAAGGTGCAAACGTCCAGAGCCTGCGGCTGAAATCCGGGGACACTGAGAAAAATAGGCCCGGTATGCTCCGGTCCGAGTCGCGTTGCACAAAAGTGCCGATAGATTATCGAGCTAAAGGAATAGCTGAAGACCACAAAACGTGGGCAGCTGAAACACCAACGCTAGCCAGCAAACCGGCTAACTTCTGGGCAGCTTCAGATCAGCTACTGGCTAGCTTCTAGTTAGCTTCTGGGTAGCTTCCGGCTAGCTTCTGGCTAGTTTCGGCCGGCTTCTGGTTAGCCTCTGGCTAGCTACCACTGTGGATTTTCAGATTTGAGGTAAATAATACTTTTTTTTTTGTAATTGGTGAGGCGGGTTGCAGGAAAGCTTTTGTAGTTGAGTTCTTGGATAATAAAATATATAAAGATATGCGAAGAAAGGTGTAAATATATATGTATACAGGACACGACAATACGAGGACAAAAAAAGACGTCTGAACTGCTATGCCATCTTGGAACGTGTTTACATGGAGTTTACATGGAGTCTTAAGTAATAAATGCCTATCTATGCCCTAGAAAATATCCCAAGATATCCCCTGGCGTCTTCATGTAAACCTATACATACCCCTGGTTATCACACTTGACCAAATGTTCCTGTCAGATATAGTGGTTTTTCATCTTGTATTTCTGTTTATCGTCACAGGTTATCGTCACGACTCCTATGGAGATGTTGAAGATTCAGCTTCAAGATGCTGGGAGAATTGGTAAGAGATTTAGAGAGATGGAGGAGAATCAGTAAGAGATAGTGGGGAATCAGTAAGAGATAGATAGAGGAGAATCAGTAAGAGATAGTTAAGAATCAGTAAGAGATAGATAGAGGATAATCAGTATGAGATAGAGGAGAATCAGTAAGAGATAGAGGAGAATCAGAAGAGATAGATAGAGGATAATCAGTAAGAGATAGATAGTGGAGAATCAGTAAGAGATAGATAGAGGGGAATCAGTAGGAGATAGAGGAGAATCAGTAAGAGATAGATAGTGGGGAATCAGTAGGAGATAGATAGTGGAGAATCAGTAAGAGATAGATAGTGGAGAATCAGTAAGAGATAGATAGAGGAGAATCAGTAAGAGATGAGGAAAATCAGTAAGAGATAGATAGAGGATAATCAGTAAGAGATAGATAGAGGAGAATCAGAAGAGATAGATAGAGGAGAATCAGTAAGAGAGAGAGAGTGGAGAATCAGTAAGAGATAGATAGAGGGGAATCAGTAAGAGATAGATAGTGGAGAATCAGTAAGAGATAGATAGAGGATAATCAGTAAGAGATAGATAGTGGAGAACCAGTAAGAGATAGATAGTGGAGAATCAGAAGAGATAGATAGAGGATAATCAGTAAGAGATAGATAGTGGAGAATCAGAAGAGATAGATAGTGGAGAATCAGAAGAGATAGATAGAGGATAATCAGTAAGAGATAGATAGTGGAGAATCAGTAAGAGATAGATAGAGGAGAATCAGTAAGAGATGAGGATAATCAGTAAGAGATAGATAGAGGAGAATCAGTAAGAGAGAGATAGTGGAGAATCAGTAAGAGATAGATAGTGGGGAATCAGTAGGAGATAGATAGTGGATAATCAGTAAGATATAGATAGTGGAGAATCAGTAAGAGATGAGGACAATCAGTAAGAGATAGAGGATAATCAGTAAGAGATAGATAGAGGAGAATCAGTGAGAGATAGATAGAGGAGAATCAGTAAGAGAGAGAGAGTGGGGAATCAGTAAGAGAGTGGAGAATCAGTAAGAGATAGATAGATGAGAATCAGTAAGAGATAGTGGAGAATCAGTAAGAGATAGTGGAGAATCACTAAGAGATAGTGGAGAATCAGTAAGAGATAGTGGAGAATCAGTAATATATAGTGGAGAATCAGTAAGATATAGTGGAGAATCAGTAAGAGATAGATAGAGGAGAATCAGTATCAGATAGAGGAGAATCAGTATGAGATAGAGGAGAATCAGTATGAGATAGTGGAGAATCAGTATGAGATAGTGGAGAATCAGTAAGAGATAGATAGAGGAGAATCAGTATGAGATAGATAGTGGAGAACCAGTACGAGATAGATAGAGATGGAGGAGGATCACTGGGAGGTTTAGAGAGAAATTGAGGAGGATCGGTAAGAGATGTAGGGCTCCATTAAATCCATATTACGGAAGGTCTGTATTACAGCGTGATTTACATTGAAAGGCAATGTTCTCGCTTTAGTGGCGACGCCGTTCACTGTAAACGCTGCAGATGTCGGCTCAATAGGAAATGACGCAATAGGAAATGGCTCAATAGGAAATGACGCAATAGGAAATGGCTCAATAGGAAATGACTCAATAGGAAATGACGCAATAGGAAATGATTCAATAGGAAATGACTCAATAGTAAATGGCTCAATAGGAAATGACTCAGTAGGAAATGACTCAATAGGAAATGACTCAATAGGAAATGACTCAATAGGAAATGACTCAATAGGAAATGACTCAATAGGAAATGGCTCAATAGGAAATGGCTCAATAGGAAATGACTCAATAGGAAATGACTCAATAGGAAATGACTCAGTAGGAAATGACTCAATAGGAAATGGCTCAATAGGAAATGACTCAATAGGAAATGACTCAGTAGGAAATGACTCAATAGGAAATGGCTCAATAGGAAATGACTCAATAGGAAATGACTCAATAGGAAATGACTCAGTAGGAAATGACTCAATAGGAAATGGCTCAATAGGAAATGACTCAATAGGAAATGACTCAATAGGAAATGACTCAATAGGAAATGACTCAATAGGAAATGGCTCAATAGGAAATTACCATTACATTTCTTTATCAGTGATACAGACTGAATAGAACCATTTAGAGAGATAGAAAAACAGTCTGTAAGATATTTAGAGAGATGGAGGATTGGTAAGAGAGAGAGGGAGCTGCAAAACGGAAGGGTCACTAGTGTTGAAATATGGATAAATTCTGCCCCCGTGTGGTCAATTTTGGATCCACATAAGGATCTTACCTACTCTACTGTCTAATCTCGTCAGTCCCCTTGTTGTATTTGCCGACCATTACACGCTCAGTGACTTATTCACGCATTCCATGTGGTAACAGCCTGCCGTTATAATGCATTATGATGCAGTTATAATGCATTGTAAGACTTTACATGAGCAAGTACAAACCCTTATTAAAGTATTATCTTGCCTAAATAGCTGCAAACTGGATGGATGGGTGGGCGGTAGGGTGGGCGGGTGGGTGGGTGGGCGGGCGGTCAGGTGGGTGGGTGGGTGGGTGGGTGGATGGGTGGGTGGGTGGGTGGGTGGGTGGGTGGGCGGTCGGGTGGGTGGGTGGGTGGATGGGTGGGTGGGTGGGTGGGTGGGTGGGTGGGTGGGTGGATACTATATTGTCCACAGACAGAACAGAAAAGTTAGTGCAAAACTAGTAAAATTCTTCCTTAACAAATCAACTATCAGAAAAGGTCAGTGCTAGTAAGAAAATAAAATATATTTCGATGAGGTAGAGGAAAATCGGTAAGAGATTTAAGAGCTCTAACCCCATCCTGTCCCCTGTCTGTCCTTCTATCAGAGGCCCAGAGGAAGCTGATGCCAGAGACAGTAGTACCGGGGACCGTGCCGACCAAGTCCCCCACCGCCATGCAACTGACCAGGGAACTGCTTCAGGAGAAGGGCATCGCTGGGCTGTACAAGGGCCTGGGGGCCACACTGCTCAGGTAAACACCATAACACCACAGCCAGACACTGTTCTGACAACCACCCTCGACTCATTGGCTCATTGTATTTCCTGGATTCCTACCGTCCTCTCTCTCCTCGTCTCCTTCTCAAAATGTACGGAGGAAAAACGGTCAGAGACCAAGGGACCTTGGATCTTCTCCCCCAAGGCGTTTTGAGGAGTCGAGGAAAGAGGACGCAAGGAATCGAAGGAATCAAGGAAATACAATGAAAGTCCCACCCATAGATACACCGTCACACACTGCTCTGGCTACAACGCTGAGGTATGACAAAATGATAAAAACTCTCCTCTGCTCGTCTCTCGTTTCCTCTCCTCTCCTCTCCTCTCCTCTCCTCTCCCGTTCTCTCCTCTCCCGTTCTCTCCTCTCCTCTCCTCTCCTCTCCTCTCCTCTCCTCTCCTCTCCTCTCCTCTCCTCTCCTCCCGTTCTCTCCTCTCCTCTCCTCCTCTCCCGTTCTCTCCTCTCGTCTCCTCTCCTCTCCTCTCCTCTCTTCTCCTCTCCTCCTCTCCCGTTCTCTCCTCTCCTCTCCTCTCCTCCTCTCCCGTTCTCTCCTCTCCTCTCCTCTCCTCTCCCCTCCTCTCCTCTCCTCTCCTCTCCTCTCCTCTCCTCTCCTCTCCTCCTCTCCCGTTCTCTCCTCTCCCCTCCTCTCCTCTCCTCTCCTCTCCTCTCCTCTCCCGTTCTCTCCTCTCCTCTCCTCTCCTCTCCTCTCCTCTCCTCTCCCGTTCTCTCCTCTCCCCTCCTCTCCTCTCCTCTCCTCCTCTCCCGTTCTCTCCTCTCCTCTCCTCTCCTCTCCTCTCCTCCCGTTCTCTCCTCTCCTCTCCTCTCCTCTCAGGGATGTTCCATTCTCCATCATCTACTTCCCTCTGTTTGCCAACCTGAACAACCTTGGGAAGAGAGGAGCGGAGGGCCCAGCCCCGTTCTATGTGTCATTCCTGGCAGGCTGTCTGGCTGGCAGCACGGCCGCTGTGGCTGTCAACCCTGTAGATGGTGAGATATAATATCCAGTATATAATTAATAATACTGTAGTAATATGGGCTGGCAGCACTGCCGCTGTCAACCCTGTAGGATGGTGAGACATGGGGATTTTCTTTCAAACTTATTATAACTTGTTATAAAGACCCTAGAATGTGTTACAATGTTAAACTATAATACTACGTTATGTCTCTCTGAGGTAAAAGGGTCTGTATTTTAGCCTGGATCTTACACCAATCATATGTTGTTAGTCGCATCAGTGTGTGTTGTCGTGTTACACGTGGTGTTGTTGTGTATCGACAGTGATCAAGACCAGAATCCAGTCAATGAACAGAGGGAGTACAGAGGAAACTTACAGTGGGGTGACCGACTGTATCAGGTAAATCTCAACACATGGGGATTGTGGGGCATTGACGATGTTCAGGACCCCCCCCCCCCCCCCCCCACCCACCCCTCTGTTTTTTCAGGTTTTCATTCTCAAAATCACACTTTTTGTTTTGGATAAAAACATAAAAAAATTGATGTTCTAAGTATAGTACAATAAATATGACCACTTCAGGAGATTGTTGCGTGTAGTTACCCTTTCATTCAAGTGCCCATGGACCTAGCACTGTTGTTTGGTTAGCGGTGTTTCTGTAGTACAGCCACCTAGCACTGTTGTTTGGTTAGCCGTGTTTCTGTAGTACAGCCACCTAGCACTGTTGTTTGGTTAGCCGTGTTTCTGTAGCACAGCCACCTAGCACTGTTGTTTGGTTAGCCGTGTTTCTGTAGTACAGCCACCTAGCACTGTTGTTTGGTTAGCCGTGTTTCTGTAGCACAGCCACCTAGCACTGTTGTTTGGTTAGCGGTGTTTCTGTAGCACAGCCACCTAGCACTGTTGTTTGGTTAGCGGTGTTTCTGTAGCACAGCCACCTAGCACTGTTGTTTGGTTAGCCGTGTTTCTGTAGTACAGCCACCTAGCACTGTTGTTTGGTTAGCCGTGTTTCTGTAGCACAGCCACCTAGCACTGTTGTTTGGTTAGCCGTGTTTCTGTAGCACAGCCACCTAGCACTGTTGTTTGGTTAGCGGTGTTTCTGTAGTACAGCCACCTAGCACTGTTGTTTGGTTAGCCGTGTTTCTGTAGCACAGCCACCTAGCACTGTTGTTTGGTTAGCCGTGTTTCTGTAGCACAGCCACCTAGCACTGTTGTTTGGTTAGCCGTGTTTCTGTAGCACAGCCACCTAGCACTGTTGTTTGGTTAGCGGTGTTTCTGTAGCACAGCCACCTAGCACTGTTGTTTGGTTAGCCGTGTTTCTGTAGCACAGCCACCTAGCACTGTTGTTTGGTTAGCCGTGTTTCTGTAGTACAGCCACCTAGCACTGTTGTTTGGTTAGCGGTGTTTCTGTAGTACAGCCACCTAGCACTGTTGTTTGGTTAGCCGTGTTTCTGTAGTACAGCCACCTAGCACTGTTGTTTGGTTAGCCGTGTTTCTGTAGCACAGCCACCTAGCACTGTTGTTTGGTTAGCCGTGTTTCTGTAGCACAGCCACCTAGCACTGTTGTTTGGTTAGCCGTGTTTCTGTAGTACAGCCACCTAGCACTGTTGTTTGGTTAGCAGTGTTTCTGTAGCACAGCCACCTAGCACTGTTGTTTGGTTAGCCGTGTTTCTGTAGTACAGCCACCTAGCACTGTTGTTTGGTTAGCCGTGTTTCTGTAGCACAGCCACCTAGCACTGTTGTTTGGTTAGCGGTGTTTCTGTAGCACAGCCACCTAGCACTGTTGTTTGGTTAGCGGTGTTTCTGTAGCACAGCCACCTAGCACTGTTGTTTGGTTAGCCGTGTTTCTGTAGTACAGCCACCTAGCACTGTTGTTTGGTTAGCCGTGTTTCTGTAGCACAGCCACCTAGCACTGTTGTTTGGTTAGCGGTGTTTCTGTAGCACAGCCACCTAGCACTGTTGTTTGGTTAGCCGTGTTTCTGTAGCACAGCCACCTAGCACTGTTGTTTGGTTAGCCGTGTTTCTGTAGTACAGCCACCTAGCACTGTTGTTTGGTTAGCGGTGTTTCTGTAGTACAGCCACCTAGCACTGTTGTTTGGTTAGCCGTGTTTCTGTAGTACAGCCACCTAGCACTGTTGTTTGGTTAGCCGTGTTTCTGTAGCACAGCCACCTAGCACTGTTGTTTGGTTAGCGGTGTTTCTGTAGTACAGCCACCTAGCACTGTTGTTTGGTTAGCCGTGTTTCTGTAGTACAGCCACCTAGCACTGTTGTTTGGTTAGCCGTGTTTCTGTAGCACAGCCACCTAGCACTGTTGTTTGGTTAGCCGTGTTTCTGTAGCACAGCCACCTAGCACTGTTGTTTGGTTAGCGGTGTTTCTGTAGTACAGCCACCTAGCACTGTTGTTTGGTTAGCCGTGTTTCTGTAGCACAGCCACCTAGCACTGTTGTTTGGTTAGCGGTGTTTCTGTAGTACAGCCACCTAGCACTGTTGTTTGGTTAGCGGTGTTTCTGTAGTACAGCCACCTAGCACTGTTGTTTGGTTAGCGGTGTTTCTGTAGTACAGCCACCTAGCACTGTTGTTTGGTTAGCCGTGTTTCTGTAGTACAGTCACCTAGCACTGTTGTTTGGTTAGCCGTGTTTCTGTAGTACAGCCACCTAGCACTGTTGTTTGGTTAGCCGTGTTTCTGTAGTACAGCCACCTAGCACTGTTGTTTGGTTAGCCGTGTTTCTGTAGTACAGCCACCTAGCACTGTTGTTTGGTTAGCGGTGTTTCTGTAGTACAGCCACCAAGCACTGTTGTTTGGTTAGCGGTGTTTCTGTAGTACAGCCACCTAGCACTGTTGTTTGGTTAGCGGTGTTTCTGTAGTACAGCCACCTAGCACTGTTGTTTGGTTAGCGGTGTTTCTGTAGTACAGCCACCTAGCACTGTTGTTTGGTTAGCGGTGTTTCTGTAGCACAGCCACCTAGCACTGTTGTTTGGTTAGCGGTGTTTCTGTAGTACAGCCACCTAGCACTGTTGTTTGGTTAGCCGTGTTTCTGTAGTACAGCCACCTAGCACTGTTGTTTGGTTAGCCGTGTTTCTGTAGTACAGCCACCTAGCACTGTTGTTTGGTTAGCCGTGTTTCTGTAGTACAGCCACCTAGCACTGTTGTTTGGTTAGCCGTGTTTCTGTAGTACAGCCACCTAGCACTGTTGTTTGGTTAGCCGTGTTTCTGTAGTACAGCCACCAAGCACTGTTGTTTGGTTAGCGGTGTTTCTGTAGCACAGCCACCTAGCACTGTTGTTTGGTTAGCGGTGTTTCTGTACTACAGCCACCTAGCACTGTTGTTTGGTTAGCCGTGTTTCTGTAGTACAGCCACCTAGCACTGTTGTTTGGTTAGCCGTGTTTCTGTAGTACAGCCACCTAGCACTGTTGTTTGGTTAGCAGTGTTTCTGTAGTACAGCCACCTAGCACTGTTGTTTGGTTAGCCGTGTTTCTGTAGTACAGCCACCTAGCACTGTTGTTTGGTTAGCCGTGTTTCTGTAGTACAGCCACCTAGCACTGTTGTTTGGTTAGCCGTGTTTCTGTAGCACAGCCACCTAGCACTGTTGTTTGGTTAGCCGTGTTTCTGTAGTACAGCCACCTAGCACTGTTGTTTGGTTAGCCGTGTTTCTGTAGTACAGCCACCTAGCACTGTTGTTTGGTTAGCGGTGTTTCTGTAGCACAGCCACCTAGCACTGTTGTTTGGTTAGCAGTGTTTCTGTAGCACAGCCACCTAGCACTGTTGTTTGGTTAGCCGTGTTTCTGTAGTACAGCCACCTAGCACTGTTGTTTGGTTAGCCGTGTTTCTGTAGTACAGCCACCTAGCACTGTTGTTTGGTTAGCAGTGTTTCTGTAGTACAGCCACCTAGCACTGTTGTTTGGTTAGCCGTGTTTCTGTAGTACAGCCACCTAGCACTGTTGTTTGGTTAGCCGTGTTTCTGTAGTACAGCCACCTAGCACTGTTGTTTGGTTAGCCGTGTTTCTGTAGTACAGCCACCTAGCACTGTTGTTTGGTTAGCCGTGTTTCTGTAGTACAGCCACCTAGCACTGTTGTTTGGTTAGCCGTGTTTCTGTAGTACAGCCACCTAGCACTGTTGTTTGGTTAGCGGTGTTTCTGTAGTACAGCCACCAAGCACTGTTGTTTGGTTAGCGGTGTTTCTGTAGTACAGCCACCTAGCACTGTTGTTTGGTTAGCGGTGTTTCTGTAGTACAGCCACCTAGCACTGTTGTTTGGTTAGCCGTGTTTCTGTAGTACAGCCACCTAGCACTGTTGTTTGGTTAGCGGTGTTTCTGTAGTACAGCCACCAAGCACTGTTGTTTGGTTAGCCGTGTTTCTGTAGTACAGCCACCTAGCACTGTTGTTTGGTTAGCGGTGTTTCTGTAGTACAGCCACCTAGCACTGTTGTTTGGTTAGCGGTGTTTCTGTAGTACAGCCACCTAGCACTGTTGTTTGGTTAGCAGTGTTTCTGTAGCACAGCCACCTAGCACTGTTGTTTGGTTAGCGGTGTTTCTGTAGCACAGCCACCTAGCACTGTTGTTTGGTTAGCAGTGTTTCTGTAGCACAGCCACCTAGCACTGTTGTTTGGTTAGCAGTGTTTCTGTAGCACAGCCACCTAGCACTGTTGTTTGGTTAGCGGTGTTTCTGTAGCACAGCCACCTAGCACTGTTGTTTGGTTAGCAGTGTTTCTGTAGCACAGCCACCTAGCACTGTTGTTTGGTTAGCGGTGTTTCTGTAGTACAGCCACCTAGCACTGTTGTTTGGTTAGCAGTGTTTCTGTAGTACAGCCACCTAGCACTGTTGTTTGGTTAGCAGTGTTTCTGTAGCACAGCCACCTAGCACTGTTGTTTGGTTAGCGGTGTTTCTGTAGTACAGCCACCTAGCACTGTTGTTTGGTTAGCAGTGTTTCTGTAGCACAGCCACCTAGCACTGTTGTTTGGTTAGCAGTGTTTCTGTAGCACAGCCACCTAGCACTGTTGTTTGGTTAGCGGTGTTTCTGTAGCACAGCCACCTAGCACTGTTGTTTGGTTAGCAGTGTTTCTGTAGCACAGCCACCTAGCACTGTTGTTTGGTTAACAGTGTTAACAGGGGTTTCTGTAGCGCACATGTGATTGAGTTTACAAAGCAAATGCCCATTGGATTGGTAGAAAACATCGTGATTTTATTCTACCAGGAAGACACAGGCTTCTTTGTGCTCCCGAGTGGCGCAGTGGTCTAAGACACTGCGTCTCAGTGTTCGAATCCAGGCCGTATCACAACCCGGCCGTGATTGTTGAGTCCCATAGGGCGGCGCACAATTGGCCCAGTGTCTTCCGGGTTTGGCCGGGGTCACTGACTTGCCTAGTTAGCGTAGCCTCTTCTGTAGCCTGTCAACCATGTGTCTGTCTATCCCTGTTCTCTCCTCTCTGCACAGACCATACAAACGCTTCACACCGCGTGGCCGCGCCCACCCTAACCTGGTGGTCCCAGCCCGCACGACCCACGTGGAGTTCCAGGTCTCCGGTGGCCTCTGGAACTGCCGATCTGCGGCCAACAAGGCAGAGCTCATCTCAGCCTATGCGTCCCTCCAGTCCCTCGACTTCCTGGCACTGACGGAAACATGGCTCACCACAGATAACACTGCTACTCCTACTGCTCTCTCTTCGTCTGCCCATGTGTTCTCGCACACCCCGAGACCTTCTGGTCAGCGGGGTGGTGGCACCGGGATCCTCATCTCTCCCAAGTGGTCATTCTCTCTTTCTCCCCTTACCCATCTGTCTATCGCCTCCTTTGAATTCCATGCTGTCACAGTTACCAGCCCTTTCAAGCTTAACATCCTTATCATTTATCGCCCTCCAGGTTCCCTTGGAGAGTTCATCAATGAGCTTGATGCCTTGATAAGCTCCTTTCCTGAGGACGGCTCACCTCTCACAGTTCTGGGTGACTTTAACCTCCCCATGTCTACCTTTGACTCATTCCTCTCTGCCTCCTTCTTCCCACTCCTCTCCTCTTTTGACCTCACCCTCTCACCTTCCCCCCCTACTCACAAGGCTGGCAATACGCTTGACCTCATCTTTACTAGATGCTGTTCTTCCACTAACCTCATTGCAACTCCCCTCCAAGTCTCCGACCACTACCTTGTATCCTTTTCCCTCTCGCTCTCATCCAACACTTCCCACACTGCCCCTACTCGGATGGTATCGCGCCGTCCCAACCTCCGCTCTCTCTCCCCCGCTACTCTCTCCTCTTCCATCCTATCATCTCTTCCCTCTGCCCAAACCTTCTCCAACCTATCTCCTGATTCTGCCTCCTCAACCCTCCTCTCCTCCCTTTCTGCATCCTTTGACTCTCTATGTCCCCTATCCTCCAGGCCGGCTCGGTCCTCCCCTCCCGCTCCGTGGCTCGACGACTCATTGCGAGCTCACAGAACAGGGCTCCGGGCAGCCGAGCGGAAATGGAGGAAAACTCGCCTCCCTGCGGACCTGGCATCCTTTCACTCCCTCCTCTCTACATTTTCCTCTTCTGTCTCTGCTGCTAAAGCCACTTTCTACCACTCTAAATTCCAAGCATCTGCCTCTAACCCTAGGAAGCTCTTTGCCACCTTCTCCTCCCTCCTGAATCCTCCTCCCCCTCCCCCCCCCTCCTCCCTCTCTGCAGACGACTTCGTCAACCATTTTGAAAAGAAGGTCGACGACATCCGATCCTCGTTTGCTAAGTCAAACGACACCGCTGGTTCTGCTCACACTGCCCAACCCTGTGCTTTGACCTCTTTCTCCCCTCTCTCTCCAGATGAAATCTCGCGTCTTGTGACGGCCGGCCGCCCAACAACCTGCCCGCTTGACCCTATCCCCTCCTCTCTCCTCCAGACCATTTCCGGAGACCTTCTACCTTACCTCACCTCGCTCATCAACTCATCCTTGACCGCTGGCTACGTCCCTTCCGTCTTCAAGAGAGCGAGAGTTGCACCCCTTCTGAAAAAACCTACACTCGATCCCTCCGATGTCAACAACTACAGACCAGTATCCCTTCTTTCTTTTCTCTCCAAAACTCTTGAACGTGCCGTCCTTGGCCAGCTCTCCTGCTATCTCTCTCAGAATGACCTTCTTGATCCAAATCAGTCAGGTTTCAAGACTAGTCACTCAACTGAGACTGCTCTTCTCTGTATCACGGAGGCGCTCCGCACTGCTAAAGCTAACTCTCTCTCCTCTGCTCTCATCCTTCTAGACCTATCGGCTGCCTTCGATACTGTGAACCATCAGATCCTCCTCTCCACCCTCTCCGAGTTGGGCATCTCCGGCGCGGCCCACGCTTGGATTGCGTCCTACCTGACAGGTCGCTCCTACCAGGTGGCGTGGCGAGAATCTGTCTCCTCACCACGCGCTCTCACCACTGGTGTCCCCCAGGGCTCTGTTCTAGGCCCTCTCCTATTCTCGCTATACACCAAGTCACTTGGCTCTGTCATAACCTCACATGGTCTCTCCTATCATTGCTATGCAGACGACACACAATTAATCTTCTCCTTTCCCCCTTCTGATGACCAGGTGGCGAATCGCATCTCTGCATGTCTGGCAGACATATCAGTGTGGATGACGGATCACCACCTCAAGCTGAACCTCGGCAAGACGGAGCTGCTCTTCCTCCCGGGGAAGGACTGTCCGTTCCATGATCTCGCCATCACGGTTGACAACTCCATTGTGTCCTCCTCCCAGAGCGCTAAGAACCTTGGCGTGATCCTGGACAACACCCTGTCGTTCTCCACCAACATCAAGGCGGTGGCCCGTTCCTGTAGGTTCATGCTCTACAACATCCGCAGAGTACGACCCTGCCTCACACAGGAAGCGGCGCAGGTCCTAATCCAGGCACTTGTCATCTCCCGTCTGGATTACTGCAACTCGCTGTTGGCTGGGCTCCCTGCCTGTGCCATTAAACCCCTACAACTCATCCAGAACGCCGCAGCCCGGCTGGTGTTCAACCTTCCCAAGTTCTCTCACGTCACCCCGCTCCTCCGCTCTCTCCACTGGCTTCCAGTTGAAGCTCGCATCCGCTACAAGACCATGGTGCTTGCCTACGGAGCTGTGAGGGGAACGGCACCTCAGTACCTTCAGGCTCTGATCAGGCCCTACACCCAAACAAGGGCACTGCGTTCATCCACCTCTGGCCTGCTCGCCTCCCTACCACTGAGGAAGTACAGTTCCCGCTCAGCCCAGTCAAAACTGTTCGCTGCTCTGGCACCCCAATGGTGGAACAAACTCCCTCACGACGCCAGGACAGCGGAGTCAATCACCACCTTCCGGAGACACCTGAAACCCCACCTCTTCAAGGAATACCTAGGATAAAGCAATCCTTCTGCCCCCCCCCCCCCCCCCCCCCCCCCTTAAAAGATCTAGATGCACTATTGTAAAGTGGCTGTTCCACTGGATGTCATAAGGTGAATGCACCAATTTGTAAGTCGCTCTGGATAAGAGCGTCTGCTAAATGACTTAAATGTAAATGTAAATAAAAAAATAAAAAATAAAATACTTTGTAGCCAGTTAACATTTAATAGTGAAGGTTTTGGGGAAAACCTATCCCTCTACCAAAAGACTGTTATAATTACCATCACTATGTTTTTCTTGTTCTTTATGGTGTGGTACAACAGTTTGAATACAGAATGAATATATTCTATACGCTATATGATAACTCAGCTGCCATAATCAGTTTAAACACATAATTAGTAACGAGGTAAAACTATTCACTGATATCTTGTTGCTAATCTGTGTTGCCCGTGTCTCTTCTTACCTCTCTCTCATCAGTAAAATCATGAAGAACGAGGGCCCCTCGGCGTTCCTGAAGGGGGCGTACTGCCGTGCCCTGGTCATCGCGCCCTTATTTGGTATCGCTCAGGTGGTCTACTTCTTCGGCGTGGGAGAATACCTCCTCAGCTTCCTGCCTGGCAACTAAGAAAAACCAACCAATCGGATCTCTGCCTTTCCCTCTCTCACGACTACGTCACGCACAGCACACCGAAACGCTTCGGGGATCACCTCCCGTCACGAAATAAGTTTTTTTTTATCGTTTGATGGATAGTTTGAATATCTGATCGTTGTCGTCGTCGGGTTAAAGTATGACTACCGACAATTTAGGAATTTTTTTTCTTTGACTTCTTTTTGGCTTAATAGCGCCCCCTAGAGGCAACAAAAGTTGCGTTTAACCCTCTAATTGCCCTTGTTGTGTTACATGTAATGCTATGGTTGTGAGCACAGCAGTAAGAGTACTTAGGAGAGAGATGTTGATGGCAAAGCTGCCTACGGTGGCAACACAACATTCCAGTGGAATTAATGCCACAAATACCATGTTCTCAAACAATGATGATTATTTTTATATTTTTTATCTAATTTTTATTTTTTTAAATATGGGGGCGTGAATTACAGGGTAGATCTATCGTCTTGAGTATATGGTAGTTATCTCCATTAACCTCCATAGTGTCAGAGTGATCATGCGAATGACAACTATTGCCTATAAATCACATTTAATATTAATTACATATTAATTACATATTAATTACATATTAATTACATATCTTATCTTGTAATAATAAAAACATGTTTTAAAAAAACAGTTGGTCCTAATGAAAAAGATGGATTTTTCACAAAAAACAAAGGATCACTTAAGACTATTCAAAGTTAAGACTATTCAAAGTTGACCAAGCGTGCTCGTTAAAGAATCGACATGCTCCATACCTTATTATTGTTACCAGCTATTACGTGGTATACTTAAGCAGTAAGGCTCGAGGAGCTGTGGTTAAATGGCCAATATAGCACGGCTGAGGGCTGTTCTTAAGCACGACACAACGTGGAGTGCCTGGACGCAGCCCTTAGCCATGGTATATTGGCAATACATCACAAACCACTGAGGGGCCTTATTGCTATTATAAACTGGTTACCAACGTAATTAGAGCAGTGAAAATAAATGTTTTGTCATACCCGTGGTATACGGTCTGATATTACCACGGCTATCAGCCAATCAGCATTCAGGGTTCAAACCAACCAATTTATTGTATGAATTAGAGCTTAAATGATATCCTACATTTATATTGTTATTATATTTATATAGACCCATAGAATATCTTAAGTTGTGCACTATATACATATATATACAATTATACAATACTAACACTCCCATTGGATCTTACCTAAACAGCCCAGTCATCCCTGCCTGTGATTGGTTGTAATTGCCATTCAGCCAATCAGCTTATAGCTCTGTGTGGACCCTAATTGCCTTGTCCCTGGTGGTCTTTTCTCTATAGGGGGCAGCATAAATGCAGTACCTAGTTATCCCCAAACGTTGTAGGAAAATAGAGCTATCGTAATAACCGGCATTTTTTTTTGAAAAAACAGAATCAATGATAATTAATGAAGCCACTTTTAATATTGTCCAAATGATTTCTAACTTTTTATTGTTGTTATTAATATTTGGAAAAGCTACTCCTCTTACAGACATTCAAACTTTAAAACGTGTAGACTGACCTGAGATAAAGTTGCTTGCACACAAATGTTTTGATAACATTTTATACTTTTAACCTTTTATTCAACTTATAAACTGCATCCACTTTAATTTCTTCAACATTCTAAAGCTTCCATTGTGACTTCCAACATTTCATTCACAAAAAATCTGCTACTTTAACCTCTTTCCCAACAAGTTAAACAAAAGTTAGAGCATAAGTCTTCCTCTACTTCTCTGATATTCAAATCTGAAATGCAACCAAAATATATTCTACCAATTGAACGATACAGCTGTTTTAGTAACTACATAAACTACATTTTCTGTAGCGTTTTATAAACAAACTGAAAATTTGGACCACTTTCCCGACAACTTAGACCATAAAAAAAAAAAGGTGAATTGTTCTTCTACTTCTCTGCTAATTCAAATCTGAAAACAGAGCAGAAATATTTTCTACCAATCAAAAGTTACAGCTGTTTTGTCGGCGTTTAGAGTGATGAAAAGTAGCTAGCTAACGTCAGCCGAAAGCTCTGTGACGTCCGTTGCTATGGATACTCACACACTGCAGAGTAGAACATTGTGACGTCGTGACTTCCAACATTCCATTCACTGTGAATGCAACAATGGATCGTTTGACACAAATCAAGATAGACAAACAATTTGAAAAAATCTTTCCTCTACTTTCTCTGCTATTCAAATCTGAAAACAGAGCAGGAATAACTTTTACCAATCAAGAGGTACAGCTGTTTTAGTAATCAAATCAACTGCATTTATTAAGGTAACTTTCCACTGTTAAATTGAACTGTCACAGAACTTTCAGAAATGTCAAATTATAGTTGTTGTTACATTTATTGTGTTATTTAACCTTTATTTAACTAGTCAGTTAAGAACAAATTCTTATTTACAATGACGGCCAACCCCGGACAAACCCGGACGACGCTGGTCCAATTGTGCGCCGCCCTATGGGACACCCAATCACGGCCGGATGTGATACAGCCTGGATTCAAACCAGGGACTGTAGTGACACCTCTTGCACTGAGATGCAGTGCCTTAGACCGCTGCGCCACTCGGGAACCCCTATGTGTGTGCACCATAGAATTAGGAGTTAGAATACTAGAAGGGACATGAACCTTCTAATGATGGGATAATGGTCAGCCATGTTGGTCAGGGAGTTGGTCAGCCATGTTGGTCAGGGAGTTGGTCAGCCATGTTGGTCAGGGAGTTGGTCAGCCATGTTGGTCAGGGAGTTGGTCAGCCATGTTGGTCAGCCATGTTGGTCAGGGAGTTGGTCAGCCATGTTGGTCAGGGAGTTGGGGCGCCATGTTGGTCAGCCATGTTGGTCAGGGAGTTGGCCAGCCATGTTGGTCAGCCATGTTGGTCAGCCATGTTGGTCAGCCATGTTGGTCAGCGAGTTGGTCAGCCATGTTGGTCAGGGAGTTGGTCAGGGAGTTGGTCAGGGAGTTGGTCAACCATGTTGGTCAGGGAGTTGGCCAGCCATGTTGGTCAGGGAGTTGGCCAGCCATGTTGGTCAGGGAGTTGATCAGCCATGTTGGTCAGGGAGTTGGGCAGCCATGTTGGTCAGGGAGTTGGCCAGCCATGTTGGTCAGGGAGTTGGTCAGCCATGTTGGTCAGGGAGTTGGTCAGGGAGTTGGTCAGGGAGTTGGTCAGGGAGTTGGTCAGCCATGTTGGTCAGGGAGTTGGTCAGGGAGTTGGTCAGGGAGTTGGTCAGCCATGTTGGTCAGGGAGTTGGTCAGCCATGTTGGTCAGGGAGTTGGTCAGCCATGTTGGTCAGGGAGTTGGTCAGCCATGTTGGTCAGGGAGTTGATCAGCCATGGTTTGCCACTGCTGTAAATGCAACTAGTACTGATATTGCATCATATAATAGCACTCACAGCTTCATAATTATTTGCTTGGGGACATTTACGGTCTGTTTACATATATTTTAGAAGCTATTTGTACAGAAAATGTGTATAAAACTCGAATAAACTGTATTTATAATACGTGACAATATTTTAGCCTGACAATAATTTAATTACACAATTTCTGATATATCACATGCTGTACTTTTATTTTAATGTATAAGTAATAATCAGGATTATACCTCTGCTACCGTTCATTCCCGATCAGACTGGTTTGGATTTCTCCCTGACCAATATGGCTGACATTTTCACCCCATTCTGGAACTTTGAGGGTTTATGACATAGTAATTTAATAGGATCTCGATGGTGGGCACATTAACCTTCTAAGAATGAGACAATATGTAAACAATGTGACTTTTGACAGAAATCAGCTACTTTGGCCACTTTCAACAAGTTAGAACGTATGAAATCTTAGCCTGTTTCTCTGCTATTTAAATATGAAATCAGAACGGGAATAACTCTACCAATCTAAAGATGCGGCTGTTTGAGGAACCACACCGACTGCTTTTTTAAAATTAACTTTTTAAAACAACTTACATTTTTACGTATGAAATCTTCCTCTAATTCTCTACCATTCAAATCCGGCATCAGAACACCTCTTTTACTACCACAAACTACTTGTAAAGAACTGGTTTAAAGGCATACAATTTTACTTAATGTAGAATTACAATCTAGTTGTGATTTCAATAGTGTACCATTTTTTTTTTTTCAGTCATTACAATGTACTAAAACTATTTTTATGTTTGAGTATGTTTTGTTTGTTGTTCTCTAGGCTCTTTGAGGCTTGAAGCTTCCATGGTGTGGCTTTGTTGAAGGCCTGCCACACCATTCAAATTAAATCAAGCTTTATTTATACAGCACATTTCAGACATGCAATGCAATGTGCTTCACAGGGAAAAACGAATAAAAAACAATGAAAATAAAAGCTGAAATATAACTGAGATCTATAATGTGATGGGAGAGAACTGAGATCTGTAATATGTTGGGAGATAACTGAGATCTATAATGTGTTGGGAGATAACTGAGATCTATAATGTGATGGGAGATAACTGAGATCTGTAATGTGATGGGAGATAACTGAGATCTATAATGTGATGGGAGATAACTGAGATCTATAATGTGATGGGAGATAACTGACATCTATAATGTGATGGGAGATAACTGAGATCTATAATGTGATGGGAGATAACTGACATCTATAATGTGATGGGAGATAACTGAGATCTATAATGTGATGGGAGATAACTGAGATCTATAATGTGATGGGAGATAACTGACATCTATAATGTGATGGGAGATAACTGAGATCTATAATGTGATGGGAGATAACTGACATCTATAATGTGATGGGAGAGAACTGACATCTATAATGTGATGGGAGATAACTGAGATCTATAATGTGATGGGAGATAACTGACATCTATAATGTGATGGGAGATAACTGAGATCTATAATGTGACGGGAGATAACTGAGATCTATAATGTGATGGGAGATAACTGAGATCTGTAATGTGTTGGGAGAGAACTGAGATCTACAATGTGATGGGAGATAACTGAGATCTATAATGTGATGGGAGATAACTGAGATCTATATTGTGATGGTCGAGAACTGACATCTATAATGTGATGGGAGAGAACTGAGATCTATAATGTGATGGGAGATAACTGAGATCTATAATGTGATGGGAGATAACTGACATCTATAATGTGATGGGAGAGAACTGACATCTATAATGTGATGGGAGAGAACTGAGATCTATAATGTGATGGGAGATAACTGAGATCTGTAATGTGTTGGGAGAGAACTGAGATCTACAATGTGATGGGAGATAACTGAGATCTATAATGTGATGGGAGATAACTGAGATCTATAATGTGATGGGAGATAACTGAGATCTATAATGTGATGGGAGAGAACTGACATCTATAATGTGATGGGAGAGAACTGAGATCTATAATGTGATGGGAGATAACTGAGATCTATAATGTGATGGGAGATAACTGACATCTATAATGTGATGGGAGAGAACTGACATCTATAATGTGATGGGAGAGAACTGAGATCTATAATGTGTTGGGAGATAACTGAGATCTATAATGTGATGGGAGATAACTGACATCTATAATGTGATGGGAGAGAACTGACATCTATAATGTGATGGGAGAGAACTGAGATCTATAATGTGATGGGAGATAACTGAGATCTATAATGTGATGGGAGAGAACTGAGATCTATAATGTGTTGGTAGAGAGATCTGTAATGTGTTGGGAGATAACTGAGATCTATAATGTGTAGGGAGATAACTGAGATCTACAACACTTATCAATATTCCTTTCTATATATATATATCTGTATCTGTATGTAAGTGTTGTGTCCATCTCAGTATATCGCAGATGATAAGAACTTTTCCATTATATCTATAGTACGTTTTATTGCACATTTTACCGATGGCTTTATTTACACACCTACCTCTCCAGCCCCCCTTCTCTCAATCCATATTGTTGTTGATTTTATTATTATTATTATTATTATTATCATATTGTGGAACTATTCCATTGAAGGAATTCATGTTATTTTAATGCAAAAAAAAAAAAGGCTATAATTTGCAAGCAGAAAAGGGTGAGGTTTATCTCCGTACTCGATAACTGTATGCAAAGCTCTCTGATATCTCACCCTTCATGACCAAATACACACCGTGTCAAAACCCCACTATGCCACCAGGAATGACCTTCTGAAGAACATTAGCTTAGGATCAACAATGTGCTGATCATTATGAATTAATGTCAAATCAAGTGTATCGCAACACAGTTTATGTCTTGATTATGATTATTTTTTTAGCTCAAAATAGTGGAGAAACGTAGCTAACAAACAAACCTACTTGAGTCTATTCAGTAAATCAAATTAATAAAATGCATTACTGTAGTAGTCGGAAAAGCGACACGATTTTTTAGAATTTCAACTTTGTTATCAGAATGACTTGTTTCACCACAGTGGCGATAGTAATGACCTGGTCATACTATCATTACATCCATGTCTTAATGAGCAGGTCTGATTTACTCTAGCCTAGAGGTCAGATAGCTGAATCCCAAACCAACCCCTAGCCCCTAGTCCTAGGGGATAGGGTCAGGGGTTAAGGATAGGGGTTAGGGCTAGGGGATAGGACTAGTGGAGAGGGCTAGGGGATAGGGTTAGGGGATAGGGGTTAGGGCTAGGGGATATGGTTAGGGGATAGGGCTAGGGGTTAGGGTTAGGGAATAGGGGTTAGGGCTAGGGGATAGGGTTAGGGGATAGGGGTTAGGGCTAGGGGATAGGACTAGTGGAGAGGGCTAGGGGATAGGGTTAGGGGATAGGGGTTAGGGCTAGGGGATATGGTTAGGGGATAGGGCTAGGGGTTAGGGTTAGGGAATAGGGGTTAGGGCTAGGGGATAGGGTTAGGGGATAGGGGTTAGGGCTAGGGGATAGGACTAGTGGAGAGGGCTAGGGGTTAGAGTTAGGGGATAGGGGTTAGGGCTAGGGGATATGGTTAGGGGATAGGGCTAGGGGATAGGGTTAGGGAATAGGGTTAGGGGATAAGGATAGGGGTTAGGGCTAGGGGATATGGATAGGGGATAGGGCTAGGGGATAGGGTTAGGGAATAGGGGTTAGGGCTAGGGGATAGGGCTAGGGGATAGGACTAGGGGATAGGGCTAGGGGATAGGACTAGGGGATAGGGGTTAGGGCTAGGGGATATGGATAGGGGATATGGAAAGGGCTAAGGATAGGGGATAGGGCTAGGGGATATGACTAGTGGACAGGGCTAGGGGATAGGGCTAGGGGATAGGACTAGGGAAATGGCTAGGGGATAGGACCAGTGGACAGGGCTAGGGGATAGGGCTAGGGGATAGGACTAGGGAAAGGGCTAGGGGATAGGGGTTAAGAATAGTAGATCTAGGACCCCCTGCCATGATCAGAGATCAGAGACTATGTCCCCAATGGCACCCTATTCCCTATATAGTGCACTACTTTAGACCAGGGCCCTATAGATCCCTATTCCCTATATAGTGCACTACTTTTGAGCAGTGGTGCACTATAAAGGGAATAGGGTGCCATTTGGAAGGCAGACAGAACAGATTGTGTGTGATCTTAGCGTTAAGTTATTTCATTCATGTTGGTTATTCTTCAAACATTCCAACTGCCAACTCATCTCGTATGATAATATCATTGTTATTACAAATGCTTGTTATTGTTGTCTTTTTGTTATTGTTGTTTTGTTATTGTTTACCCTTTTTGTTCTATGATTTTCCTTGCCTTTACGGTTTTAATCTTGAACATGTTGAACAATGAAGTAATTATCATTTCGTTTGATCAGCTGTGAATTTGTACTGACTGCGTCGATCTGGACGATTTGGTTGTGTGTGTGTGTGTGTGTGTGTGTGTGTGTGTGTGTGTGTGTGTGTGTGTGTGTGTGTGTGTGTGTGTGTGTGTGTGTGTGTGTGTGTGTGTGTGTGTGTGTGTGTGTGTGTGTGTGTCTGGTTTTGCTGTGAAGTAATCCTGTAGTTAGTAATGACGTAGTCATAGGTTAGTCAGTTAGTTAGTTAGTTAGTTAGTTAGTTAGTCAGTCAGTTAGTTAGTTAGTCAGTTAGTTAGTTAGTTAGTTAGTTAGTCAGTTAGTCAGTTAGTCAGTTAGTTAGTCAGTCAGTTAGTCAGTTAGTCAGTTAGTTAGTTAGTTAGTTAGTCAGTTAGTCAGTTAGTCAGTTAGTTAGTTAGTTAGTTAGTCAGTTAGTCAGTTAGTTAGTCAGTTAGTCAGTTAGTCAGTTAGTCAGTTAGTCAGTTAGTCAGTTAGTCAGTTAGTCAGTTAGTCAGTTAGTCAGTCAGTTAGTTAGTCAGTTAGTCAGTTAGTCAGTCAGTTAGTTAGTCAGTTAGTCAGTTAGTTAGTTAGTTAGTTAGTCAGTTAGTCAGTTAGTTAGTTAGTTAGTTAGTTAGTTAGTTAGTTAGTTAGTCAGTTAGTTAGTCAGTTAGTCAGTTAGTCAGTTAGTCAGTTAGTTAGTTAGTTAGTTAGTTAGTCAGTCAGTTAGTTAGTTAGTTAGTTAGTGTGACACCTCGTCAGTCCCACTCTCCTTTCTCTTCTTCTGTCTATCACACGCCGCCGTCATGTGTTCGTCTGCGTCACGTGTATCTCAGGTGGGCGAGGAGGACTGATCTATCTTAACACCAAAAATACAATTAGAAAAGCACAAATAAAGATTAGTCACAATATCACTGAGAGAACCTTCCTATCACTGAAGTACTAGACCACACAGTCAATGGGGTTCCCCTGAAAGAACCTTCCTATCACTGACGCACTAGACGACAGAGTCAATGGGGTTCCCCTGAAAGAACCTTCCTATCACTGAAGCACTAGACGACACAGTCAATGGGGTTCCCCTGAGAGAACCTTCCTATCACTGACGCACTAGACCACACACTCAATGGGGTTCCCCTGAAAGAACCTCGCTGTTGGAACAGTAGAATTGGAATGAGAATGCCTTGTTCTAAGAGGATCACATCGTTCTATAGCTGACATTGTCCTGTACTGTATACCATCTTGCTACATAGTCTAAAGACCATGTCCCTGTCGTGTATACCATCTTGCTACATAGTCTAAAGACCATGTCCCTGTACTGTATACCATCTTGCTACATAGTCTAAAGACCATGTCCCTGTAGTGTATACCATCTTGCTACATAGTCTAAAGACCATGTCCCTGTCGTGTATACCATCTTGCTACATAGTCTAAAGACCATGTCCCTGTACTGTATACCATCTTGCTACATAGTCTAAAGACCATGTCCCTGTCGTGTATACCATCTTGCTACATAGTCTAAAGACCATGTCCCTGTACTGTATACCATCTTGCTACATAGTCTAAAGACCATGTCCCTGTCGTGTATACCATCTTGCTACATAGTCTAAAGACCATGTCCCTGTACTGTATACCATCTTGCTACATAGGGATTCGGGTGCCATTCAGGTCAAAACTAGTGCACTACATAGGGATTAGGGTGCCATTCAGGTCAAAACTAGTGCACTACATAGGGATTAGGGTGCCATTCTGGTCAAAACTAGTGCACTACATAGGGATTAGGGTGCCATTTTGAATACAGTCTATGTAACAACATCACACCATGTGTTTATCAGTAGGCATCTCTATAGGGACCTGTGCTCTCTTTATTCCTCCAAGAGGAACTGCTGTTGTTTAAGATACCACTCCAGCCTGATCCAAGATCTGTTTCTGCTCTCTGGACAACTCCATTGATGTCATTGTTATGACAATTCCATAGGAGTTGTCAAGAGAGCAGAAACAGGCACCCAGGCTAGACTGACCGACTGGCACCCAGGCTAAACCGACTGGCACCCAGGCTAAACCGACTGGCACCCAGGCTAAACTGACTGGCACCCAGGCTAAACTGACTGGCACCCAGGTTAAACCGACTTGCACCCAGGCTAAACTGACTGGCACCCAGGCTAAACAGACTGGCACCCAGGCTAAACCGACTGGCACCCAGGCTAGACTGACTGGCACCCAGGCTAAACAGACTGGCACCCAGGCTAAACAGACTGGCACCCAGGCTAAACAGACTGGCACCCAGGCTAAACTGACTGGCACCCAGGCTAAACCGACTGGCACCCAGGCTAAACCGACTGGCACCCAGGCTAAACCGACTGGCACCCAGGCTAAACTGACTGGCACCCAGGCTAAACTGACTGGCACCCAGGCTAGACTGACTGGCACCCAGGCTAAACCGACTGGCACCCAGGCTAAACCGACTGGCACCCAGGCTAGACCGACTGGCACCCAGGCTAAACTGACTGGCACCCAGGCTAAACAGACTGGCACCCAGGCTAAACTGACTGGCACCCAGGCTAAACCGACTGGCACCCAGGCTAAACCGACTGGCACCCAGGCTAAACCGACTGGCACCCAGGCTAAACCGACTGGCACCCAGGCTAAACCGACTGGCACCCAGGCTAGACTGACTGGCACCCAGGCTAGACTGACTGGCACCCAGGCTAAACCGACTGGCACCCAGGCTAAACCGACTGGCACCCAGGCTAAACCGACTGGCACCCAGGCTAAACTGATTGGCACCCAGGCTAAACAGACTGGCACCCAGGCTAAACTGACTGGCACCCAGGCTAAACTGACTGGCACCCAGGCTAAACTGACTGGCACCCAGGCTAAACTGACTGGCACCCAGGCTAAACAGACTGGCACCCAGGCTAAACTGACTGGCACCCAGGCTAAAATGACTGGCACCCAGTCTAAACAGACTGGCACCCAGTCTAAACAGACTGGCACCCAGGCTAAACTGACTGGCACCCAGGCTAAACTGACTGGCACCCAGGCTAAAATGACTGGCACCCAGTCTAAACAGACTGGCACCCAGTCTAAACAGACTGGCACCCAGGCTAAACTGACTGGCACCCAGGCTAAACTGACTGGCACCCAGGCTAAACAGACCTTCCACTCTCTCCTTCTACAACGTATCTCTCTCCATCCACCACGTGGAACGTGATATAATGAGGATGACTAACTTCTGTGACGTGAATTATGAAATGTATGAAATTACAATTGTCTGCACACAAGACATGTAAATGACTATGATAAGAAAGCATCTGCTAAATGTCACATATTATTGTCTTAGTCGTTGTTTACAAGGAGATGTTGTATTTCCTGTTTCCTTCACCATGTACTGTTCTAATAAAGTCACATGACTGTCCTTATTCACCTGGTATGTCTGTTCTATTCATTGAACCTTTTTGTTTGATTTGTCTTAAGAGTCTTTTGGTCTATTTTTAAAGAAATCCCCCCCCCACAAAAAAATATGATTATTTTACAAGCACTTATTTTTTTTATACTACCACTGACTTAGCTGGTAACTCTAACTAGTATGTGGAGGGAAAACAGGCCGACTTACTAAGATTGTGATATGTTCAGTGCTGAGCCGTGTTTCAGGGCAGGTGGGGCAGAGCCTTGTATTGAGAACCACCTATTTGACATGTTATTTTTGGCATTAATACGTGTCACATATCAGTTTGCAAACAATGTAAAATCAATGCACACAAATATTGTCTCTTTTTTTTTGTTTTCTTGAGTAAGGCAGCTCCACAATGCAGGTGTTTCAGCCTAGCTCAGTGCTTTCTGCGGTGGGTGGGGCAGCCAGCGGGAAATACAGAGCGTAGGGGTTGGTAATGTTCTCTAGTTGCGCCGTGATTGGCTCAGTGTTCTGTCACTCGTGGGGGACACTACACTACTTCACTGCAAAAATCTACGGGGAGAGCATGAAAATGAAATAGAGGTGCCCATCCAAGAAGTGTCAAGGTCATTGGCCACAGATAAAATGACATTATATTACGTTATATCTTCAGTAGCTTTGATTAAACTGATCATGTCAACATCATACTTTTCAAAATCTTAGCTAGCAGTCATCATCATGAATCAAGTCAACAATCTACTGGCATATCCTTTTCAATCCTTGTCAGATAAAGAGAAATTATGAAGAGAAATTATAACGGTGCTCATCGGACATTGGACATAAGCATTACACAACAAGTTGTAAATCCCAAATTCAACAATGAGTGGTTTGGAAGGAATCAGTGGCTAACTACAAGTGGTGCAAAGCAAATCACTAGCCTGCTATTCAGTGGAGTGGGTGTGAAGTCCAAGTTTGGGTTTAAGGGTCTCTTTTCCAGGCTTAAAACCTGTTGGGGATGGGGGCGCTGTTTAGACTACTTATGCTAATTTGGCTAATTTTTTAAACGGCTTCCCACAAAATCCTTGATCGTACAATATGCATATTATTATTATTATTGGATAGAAAACAGTCTATAGTTTCTATAGGAGTTGAAATTTTGTCTCTAAGTGGAACAGAGCCCATTCTACAGCAATTTCCCTGACATGGAGTCAGATTTGAGAAATGTTGGCCACTGTTCTGAAGTCATTTAAAAGGGCACTGTCGTTGCTATGACTATACGGACACTTCTTACGTCTTCCCCTGGATGCCTTTACGTGATGACGATTCCAACGGGGTCGATTGCGCGTTCACAGGCCCTACAAATGAAAAAACCCTGAAGCTAGTCATTCTTTGGGAGCTGCGTCATGAGCCAAGAGGACACCGGCGCGCACTTGTTCCAAGCGTTAGTTTAGCCTGTTATATTTCTCCGGTCATCTTTTCACTCGTTATAGGAGTTAAAAACATCATAAGGTAGTTAATTTAAAGCGTTTTATAGCAATTTATATCCGTTTAGTGCGATTTTGGGACATTTATTTTTGCAACGATGTGAAAAGTTGGGCACGCTTTTCAGTTCATCCCGAACGCAGTTGACATTTCCACATGGCAAGAGGACAGCTTTCCACCAAAAGACGATTTCTCCCAAGAAAGGATCCTTTGCCCAAGATACTGATGGAAGAACAGCTCAAGGTAGGACATTTTTATTATGATAAATCGTGTTTCTGTCGAAACATTTTAGTGGCTTAGGACGCCATGTTTTTTGACGTAGCTTCGCTTGGCGCAAACTGTATTGAAAAGTAAGGATAAATTAAAAAATGTAATAACGCAATTGTATTAAGAATTAAATTGTCTATCAATCCCTGTCCACCCTGTATTTTTTAGTCACGTTTATGAGTATTTATGTATAAGAGTAGATCACTGTCTAAGTGGCGCAAGGACATTTTCTGACCAACTGAGCTACATTTCACATTGTCTAACCATGATTTTGGGGGCTAAATATAAACATTTTCGATCAAACTGTATATGCATGTTGTAATGTGATGTTACAGGAGTGTCATCGGAAGAATTCTGAGAAGGTTAGTGAAAAAATTAATATCTTTTGGCGATGTTGACTTTTATCGCTCACTTTGGCTAGAATCAATGCTGGGCTGCTAATTGCTATGTGCTAAGCTAATATAACGATTTATTGTGTTTTCGCTGTAAGACACTTAGAAAATCTGAAATATTGTCTGTATTCACAGGATCTGTGTCTTTCGATTCGTGTATGCTGTGTATTTTTACGAAATGTTTGATGATTAGTAGTTAGGTAAACACGTTGCTCATTGTAATTATTCTAGTCCATTTGTGATGGTGGGTGCAATTGTAAACTATGAAGTCTACCTGAAATATGCACTTTTTTCTAACAAAACCTATCCCATACCATAAATATGTTATCAGACTGTCATCTAATGAGTTTTTTTGTTGGTTAGGGGCTATAAATATCTTAGTTTAGCCGAATTGGTGATGGCTACTGGTGTTGGTGGACAAATAAAAGATGGTGGATTATGCTAATGTGTTTTTAGGTAATAGATGTACATCTTTACATATTGTGTCTTCCCTGTAAAACATTTTAAAAATCGGAAATGTTGACTGGATTCACAAGATCTGTGTCTTTCATTAGCTGTATTGGACTTTAATGTGTGAAAGTTAAATATTTAAAAAATATATTTTTTTTGAATTTCGCGGCACTGGTTTTTCAGTGGGGGGGGGGGGGTGTGCCGCTAGCGCCACGCTGATCCTAGACAGGTTAAAAGGATAAACATTCAACATTGGACATGCTGTCAATTCAGCATGATTTATGCCGTGTTAAAAACAACTGGAAACTCTGAACTGGGAAATCTCAGACTTGGGTGAGTTCAAATCAACTGGGATCAACTTTTCCCTTTCTGGGAAAATAGGTTTTGAGCGGTCATCCAACTCGAAATTCCATGTGAGGAACTCGGTCCTCTTTCTAGAGCTCCGACCTGAAGATCACGAATGTCATGATTCAACCTTGTTTTTTTCCACAGTTCCCAGTTGTCTTGAAAGCAGCATAAATCTGGAGAATGACAGACTTTGATTACAAAGTTTGATGACAAAATTTGTCCACGAAGGACCACCACACCACCTTCCTGTTCAAATGAGCACAACAAGGTGAGTTCAAAAATGTATTGTATGCTGCTACATAAATGATGTAACAGGCCATCGAGATATGTATATTGTAGCTAAGAAAGTAATACTTAGTGTCTGTTGTGTAGTAAGATATTAGTAGCGCATGTGCCTCACCCTAATCATTTGGTCTATTTACCCCTCTTAATTTAGCCTACTGTTCTGACTTGGTGGTGCACACGTAGCCTATAGCCTGTTTAAGAGAAATGTAATCATCGAATATTGTAACAGCTTTCATTGTCTGCTTATATGCCCCCTTTATTTATCCTACGATTCTGACTTGGTGTACAGGGAGAATACTGTAAGAACGGCCCATGTTCTGAATTCTGTTGCTGTACATTTCAAAAGTGCTGAACAAATAGTTATGACTAGTCCATCCACTCGTCGTCCCCTTATGCCATAGTTTGTACATCTCAATTGTCGGTAGAAACCACATTTGTTTAAGCAAGTCAGCCATATCAGCTATGTTTTTTAAAAGGCAGTAAATGAGGTTGAATGAACTGTGACGCTGCCAGACAAGGCTCCGCTGATAGCCAGGTGTAGTAGTGGTAAGGTTTTGGGACTCTGCTGACGGGACTCTGCTGTTGGGACAGCTTTATGTAGGCCCTAACAGTTTGTGGGCACCGTTTGTCACCGTTATAGACCAGTTTATATATTGTTTAGTGTTGTGTTGTGTAGCGGCTTTGCTGGCATGCATTAAAAAAAAATGGGGTGAGTTTGCCCCACTAAGATTTACATGCTAAAATCGCCACTGGATATGTTGTTGCCTCACCTAGCTATCTTAAGATGAATGCACTACTGTAAGTCTCTCTGGATAAGAGCGTGTAAATGTCAAATGTTGTCATTGAGATACACATCACTTTTGCAGGAAAAAAATCATTCAAGATAGCAGGTGTTGATGTACTGTGATCTTTGTTGTGGAAGAGAGATTATCTGCTTTCATTCAAGATGAGTCTATTGGCAATAGTAATAAAACCACATCAATGAACCCGTATAAATGTTTTGATGCCAACTCTAATGACCGTTCCTGCTTCCTAGAGTCGTGCAGGACCTCGATAGAGGGCAGGTGGCAGCCGGAGTCGGCAGTTTGTCCTTGCAGCAGGCAGACACAGATCCAACGATGGTGATGGAAGAGGTGAGGATGGACTCAAGGCTGGATGAGTAAAACCAGATCAGGATTGACTGGGAGATTTTACGTTTCTTTCAGCTGGACATGTTCAGCTGGTAGAGTTTGTCTTTTAGCATTTCTGGAATGATCAAATAAAATCAAATGTATTTTTTATAGCCCTTCTTACATCAGCTGATATCTCAAAGTGCTGTACAGAAACCCAGCCTAAAACCCCAAACAGCAAGCAATGCAAGTGTAGAAGCACTGTGGCTAGGAAAAACTCCCTAGAAAGATCAGAACCTAGGAAGAAACCTAGAGAGGAACCATGCTATGAGGGGTGGCCAGTCCTCTTCTGGCTAAGCCGGGTGGAGATTATAACAGAACATGGCCAAGATGTTCAAATGTTCATAAATGACCAGCTTGGTCAAATAATAATAATCACAGTGGTTGTCGAGGGTGCAACAGGTCAGCATCTCAGGTGTAAATGTCAGTTGACTTTTCATAGCCGATCATTAAGAGTATCTCTACCGCTCCTCCTGTCTCTAGAGAGTTGAAAACAGCAGGTCTGGGACAGGTAGCACGTCCGGTGAACAGGTCAGGGTTCCATAGCCGCAGGCAGAACAGTTGAAACTGGAGCAGCAGCACGGCCAGGTGGACTGGGGACAGCAAGGAGTCATCAGGCCAGGTAGTCCTGAGGCATGGTCCAAGGGCTCAGGTCCTCCGAGAGAGAGAAAGAAAGAGAGAAAGAGAGAATTAGAGAGAGCATACTTAAATTCACATAGGACACCGGATAAGACAGGAGAACTACTCCAGATATAACAGACTGACCCTAACCCCCCGACACATAAACTACTGCAGCATAAATACTGGAGGCTGAGACAGGAGGGGTCAGGAGACACTGTGGCCCCTTCCGATGATACCCCCGGACAGGGCCAAACAGGAAGGATATAACCCCACCCACTTTGCCAAAGCACAGCCCCCACACCACTAGAGGAATATCTTCAACCACCAACTTACCATCCTGAGACAAGGCCGAGTATTGCCCACAAAGAAGTTTGTGATATTGATATTGCCTGTTAGCTAAGCAGAGATAAAGTCTACTAACAATCTCCTTGCATATGTCTTTAGGTTATCTATGTTGTTAGGATGTAGTGTAGGCCCATGTTGACAGTGTCATCCACAAACCTGTTAGCTCTGTAGGCAAACTGCAGTGGGTCGAGGGAGGCATCAGTGATGGTTTGGGACAGTGCCTGTTAGCTCTGTAGGGAGGCGTCCGTGATGGTTTGGGACAGTGCCTGTTAGCTTTGTAGGGAGGCGTCAGTGATGGTTTGGGACAGTGTCTGTTAGCTCTGTAGGGAGTGATGGTTTGGGACAGTGTCTGTTAGCTCTGTAGGGAGTGATGGTTTGGGACAGTGTCTGTTAGCTCTGTAGGGAGTGATGGTTTGGGACAGTGTCTGTTAGCTCTGTAGGGAGTGATGGTTTGGGACAGTGTCTGTTAGCTCTGTAGGGAGGAGTCAGTGATGGTTTGGGACAGTGTCTGTTAGCTCTGTAGGGAGTGATGGTTTGGGACAGTGTCTGTTAGCTCTGTAGGGAGTGATGGTTTGGGACAGTGTCTGTTAGCTCTGTAGGGAGGAGTCAGTGATGGTTTGGGACAGTGCCTGTTAGCTCTGTAGGGAGGAGTCAGGGATGGTTTGGGACAGTGTCTGTTAGCTCTGTAGGGAGTGATGGTTTGGGACAGTGTCTGTTAGCTCTGTAGGGAGGAGTCAGGGATGGTTTGGGACAGTGTCTGTTAGCTCTAAAGGGAGTGATGGTTTGGGACAGTGCCTGTTAGCTCTGTAGGGAGTGATGGTTTGGGATAGTGCCTGTTAGCTCTGTAGGGAGTGATGGTTTGGGACAGTGCCTGTTAGCTCTGTAGGGGGTGATGGTTTGGGACAGTGTCTGTTAGCTCTGTAGGGAGTGATGGTTTGGGACAGTGTCTGTTAGCTCTGTAGGGAGTGATGGTTTGGGACAGTGTCTGTTAGCTCTGTAGGGAGTGATGGTTTGGGACAGTGTCTGTTAGCTCTGTAGGGAGTGATGGTTTGGGACAGTGTCTGTTAGCTCTGTAGGGAGTGATGGTTTGGGACAGTGTCTGTTAGCTCTGTAGGGAGTGATGGTTTGGGACAGTGTCTGTTAGCTCTGTAGGGAGGAGTCAGTGATGGTTTGGGACAGTGTCTGTTAGCTCTGTAGGGAGTGATGGTTTGGGACAGTGTCTGTTAGCTCTGTAGGGAGTGATGGTTTGGGACAGTGTCTGTTAGCTCTGTAGGGAGGAGTCAGTGATGGTTTGGGACAGTGCCTGTTAGCTCTGTAGGGAGGAGTCAGGGATGGTTTGGGACAGTGTCTGTTAGCTCTGTAGGGAGTGATGGTTTGGGACAGTGTCTGTTAGCTCTGTAGGGAGGAGTCAGGGATGGTTTGGGACAGTGTCTGTTAGCTCTAAAAGGAGTGATGGTTTGGGACAGTGCCTGTTAGCTCTGTAGGGAGTGATGGTTTGGGATAGTGCCTGTTAGCTCTGTAGGGAGTGATGGTTTGGGACAGTGCCTGTTAGCTCTGTAGGGGGTGATGGTTTGGGACAGTGCCTGTTAGCTCTGTAGGGAGTGATGGTTTGGGACAGTGTCTGTTAGCTCTGTAGGGAGTGATGGTTTGGGACAGTGTCTGTTAGCTCTGTAGGGAGTGATGGTTTGGGACAGTGTCTGTTAGCTCTGTAGGGAGTGATGGTTTGGGACAGTGTCTGTTAGCTCTGTAGGGAGTGATGGTTTGGGACAGTGTCTGTTAGCTCTGTAGGGAGTGATGGTTTGGGACAGTGCCTGTTAGCTCTGTAGGGAGTGATAGTTTGGGACAGTGTCTGTTAGCTCTGTAGGGAGTGATGGTTTGGGACAGTGTCTGTTAGCTCTGTAGGGAGTGATGGTTTGGGACAGTGTCTGTTAGCTCTGTAGGGAGGAGTCAGTGATGGTTTGGGACAGTGTCTGTTAGCTCTGTAGGGAGTGATGGTTTGGGACAGTGTCTGTTAGCTCTGTAGGGAGTGATGGTTTGGGACAGTGTCTGTTAGCTCTGTAGGGAGTGATGGTTTGGGACAGTGTCTGTTAGTTCTGTAGGGAGTGATGGTTTGGGACAGTGCCTGTTAGCTCTGTAGGGAGTGATGGTTTGGGACAGTGTCTGTTAGCTCTGTAGGGAGTGATGGTTTGGGACAGTGTCTGTTAGCTCTGTAGGGAGTGATGGTTTGGGACAGTGTATGTTAGCTCTGTAGGGAGGAGTCAGTGATGGTTTGGGACAGTGTCTGTTAGCTCTGTAGGGAGTGATGGTTTGGGACAGTGTCTGTTAGCTCTGTAGGGAGTGATGGTTTGGGACAGTGTCTGTTAGCTCTGTAGGGAGTGATGGTTTGGGACAGTGTCTGTTAGCTCTGTAGGGAGGAGTCAGTGATGGTTTGGGACAGTGCCTGTTAGCTCTGTAGGGAGGAGTCAGGGATGGTTTGGGACAGTGTCTGTTAGCTCTGTAGGGAGTGATGGTTTGGGACAGTGCCTGTTAGCTCTGTAGGGAGTGATGGTTTGGGACAGTGTCTGTTAGCTCTGTAGGGAGGAGTCAGGGATGGTTTGGGACAGGGTCTGTTAGCTCTGTAGGGAGTGATGGTTTGGGACAGTGCCTGTTAGCTCTGTAGGGAGTGATGGTTTGGGACAGTGTCTGTTAGCTCTGTAGGGAGTGATGGTTTGGGACAGTGCCTGTTAGCTCTGTAGGGAGGAGTCAGTGATGGTTTGGGACAGTGTCTGTTAGCTCTGTAGGGAATGATGGTTTGGGACAGTGTCTGTTAGCTCTGTAGGGAGTGATGGTTTGGGACAGTGTCTGTTAGCTCTGTAGGGAGGGATGGTTTGGGACAGTGTCTGTTAGCTCTGTAGGGAGTGATGGTTTGGGACAGTGTCTGTTAGCTCTGTAGGGAGTGATGGTTTGGGACAGTGTCTGTTAGCTCTGTAGGGAGTGATGGTTTGGGACAGTGTCTGTTAGCTCTGTAGGGAGTGATGGTTTTGGGACAGTGTCTGTTAGCTCTGTAGGGAGTGATGGTTTGGGACAGTGTCTGTTAGCTCTGTAGGGAGTGATGGTTTGGGACAGTGTCTGTTAGCTCTGTAGGGAGGAGTCAGTGATGGTTTGGGACAGTGCCTGTTAGCTCTGTAGGGAGTGATGGTTTGGGACAGTGTCTGTTAGCTCTGTAGGGAGGAGTCAGGGATGGTTTGGGACAGTGTCTGTTAGCTCTGTAGGGAGTGATGGTTTGGGACAGTGTCTGTTAGCTCTTTAGGGAGTGATGGTTTGGGACAGTGTCTGTTAGCTCTGTAGGGAGGAGTCAGTGATGGTTTGGGACAGTGTCTGTTAGCTCTGTAGGGAGTGATGGATTGGGACAGTGTCTGTTAGCTCGGTAGGGAGGAGTCAGGGATGGTTTGGGACAGTGTCTGTTAGCTCTGTAGGGAGTGATGGTTTGGGACAGTGCCTGTTAGCTCTGTAGGGAGGAGTCAGTGATGGTTTGGGACAGTGTCTGTTAGCTCTGTAGGGAGTGATGGTTTGGGACAGTGTCTGTTAGCTCTGTAGGGAGTGATGGTTTGGGACAGTGCCTGTCAGCTCTGTAGGGAGTGATGGTTTGGGACAGTGCCTGTTAGCTCTGTAGGGAGTGATGGTTTGGGACAGTGTCTGTTAGCTCTGTAGGGAGTGATGGTTTGGGACAGTGTCTGTTAGCTCTGTAGGGAGTGATGGTTTGGGACAGTGCCTGTCAGCTCTGTAGGGAGGAGTCAGTGATGGTTTGGGACAGTGCCTGTTAGCTCTGTAGGGAGTGATGGTTTGGGACAGTGTCTGTTAGCTCTGTAGGGAGTGATGGTTTGGGACAGTGTCTGTTAGCTCTGTAGGGAGTGATGGTTTGGGACAGTGCCTGTTAGCTCTGTAGGGAGTGATGGTTTGGGACAGTGTGTGTTAGCTCTGTAGGGAGTGATGGTTTGGGACAGTGTGTGTTAGCTCTGTAGGGGGTGATGGTTTGGGACAGTGTCTGTTAGCTCTGTAGGGAGTGATGGTTTGGGACAGTGCCTGTTAGCTCTGTAGGGATTGATGGTTTGGGACAGTGTCTGTTAGCTCTGTAGGGAGTGATGGTTTGGGACAGTGTCTGTTAGCTCTGTAGGGAGTGATGGTTTGGGACAGTGCCTGTTAGCTCTGTAGGGAGTGATGGTTTGGGACAGTGTCTGTTAGCTCTGTAGGGAGTGATGGTTTGGGACAGTGTCTGTTAGCTCTGTAGGGAGTGATGGTTTGGGACAGTGTCTGTTAGCTCTGTAGGGAGTGATGGTTTGGGACAGTGCCTGTTAGCTCTGTAGGGAGGAGTCAGTGATGGTTTAGGACAGTGTCTGTTAGCTCTGTAGGGAGGAGTCAGGGATGGTTTGGGACAGTGTCTGTTAGCTCTGTAGGGAGGAGTCAGGGATGGTTTGGGACAGTGTCTGTTAGCTCTGTAGGGAGGAGTCAGGGATGGTTTGGGACAGTGCCTGTTAGCTCTGTATGGGGTGATGGTTTGGGACAGTGTCTGTTAGCTCTGTAGGGAGTGATGGTTTGGGACAGTGTCTGTTAGCTCTGTAGGGAGTGATGGTTTGGGACAGTGTCTGTTAGCTCTGTAGGGAGTGATGGTTTGGGACAGTGCGTGTTAGCTCTGTAGGGAGGAGTCCGAGATGGTTTGGGACAGTGTCTGTTAGCTCTGTAGGGAGTGATGGTTTGGGACAGTGTCTGTTAGCTCTGTAGGGAGTGATGGTTTGGGACAGTGTCTGTTAGCTCTGTAGGGAGTGATGGTTTGGGACAGTGTCTGTTAGCTCTGTAGGGAGTGATGGTTTGGGACAGTGTCTGTTAGCTCTGTAGGGAGTGATGGTTTGGGACAGTGTCTGTTAGCTCTGTAGGGAGGAATCCGTGATGGTTTGGGACAGTGTCTGTTAGCTCTGTAGGGAGTGATGGTTTGGGACAGTGTCTGTTAGCTCTGTAGGGAGGAGTCAGTGATGGTTTGGGACAGTGCCTGCTAGCTCTGTAGGGAGAAGTCAGTGATGGTTTGGGACAGTGTCTGTTAGCTCTGTAGGGAGGAGTCAGTGATGGTTTGGGACAGTGTCTGTTAGCTCTGTAGGGAGGAATCCGTAATGGTTTGGGACAGTGTCTGTTAGCTCTGTAGGGAGTGATGGTTTGGGACAGTGTCTGTTAGCTCTGTAGGGAGGAGTCAGGGATGGTTTGGGACAGTGTCTGTTAGCTCTGTAGGGAGTGATGGTTTGGGACAGTGTCTGTTAGCTCTTTAGGGAGTGATGGTTTGGGACAGTGTCTGTTAGCTCTGTAGGGAGGAGTCAGTGATGGTTTGGGACAGTGTCTGTTAGCTCTGTAGGGAGTGATGGATTGGGACAGTGTCTGTTAGCTCGGTAGGGAGGAGTCAGGGATGGTTTGGGACAGTGTCTGTTAGCTCTGTAGGGAGTGATGGTTTGGGACAGTGCCTGTTAGCTCTGTAGGGAGGAGTCAGTGATGGTTTGGGACAGTGTCTGTTAGCACTGTAGGGAGTGATGGTTTGGGACAGTGCCTGTCAGCTCTGTAGGGAGTGATGGTTTGGGACAGTGCCTGTTAGCTCTGTAGGGAGTGATGGTTTGGGACAGTGTCTGTTAGCTCTGTAGGGAGTGATGGTTTGGGAAAGTGTCTGT
This sequence comes from Salvelinus fontinalis, assembly GCF_029448725.1. Classification (NCBI taxonomy): domain Eukaryota; kingdom Metazoa; phylum Chordata; class Actinopteri; order Salmoniformes; family Salmonidae; genus Salvelinus; species Salvelinus fontinalis. The sequence continues at coordinate 1,159,034 of NC_074673.1, forward strand.
TAGCTCTGTAGGGATTGATGGTTTGGGACAGTGCCTGTCAGCTCTGTAGGGAGGAGTCAGTGATGGTTTGGGACAGTGCCTGTTAGCTCTGTAGGGAGTGATGGTTTGGGACAGTGTCTGTTAGCTCTGTAGGGAGTGATGGTTTGGGACAGTGTCTGTTAGCTCTGTAGGGAGTGATGGTTTGGGACAGTGCCTGTTAGCTCTGTAGGGAGTGATGGTTTGGGACAGTGTGTGTTAGCTCTGTAGGGAGTGATGGTTTGGGACAGTGTCTGTTAGCTCTGTAGGGGGTGATGGTTTGGGACAGTGTCTGTTAGCTCTGTAGGGAGTGATGGTTTGGGACAGTGCCTGTTAGCTCTGTAGGGAGTGATGGTTTGGGACAGTGTCTGTTAGCTCTGTAGGGAGTGATGGTTTGGGACAGTGTCTGTTAGCTCTGTAGGGAGTGTTGGTTTGGGACAGTGCCTGTTAGCTCTGTAGGGAGTGATGGTTTGGGACAGTGTCTGTTAGCTCTGTAGGGAGTGATGGTTTGGGACAGTGCCTGTTAGCTCTGTAGGGAGGAGTCAGTGATGGTTTAGGACAGTGTCTGTTAGCTCTGTAGGGAGGAGTCAGGGATGGTTTGGGACAGTGCCTGTTAGCTCTGTAGGGAGTGATGGTTTGGGACAGTGTCTGTTAGCTCTGTAGGGAGTGATGGTTTGGGACAGTGCCTGTTAGCTCTGTAGGGAGGAGTCAGGGATGGTTTGGGACAGTGTCTGTTAGCTCTGTAGGGAGTGATGGTTTGGGACAGTGTCTGTTAGCTCTGTAGGGAGTGATGGTTTGGGACAGTGCCTGTTAGCTCTGTAGGGAGTGATGGTTTGGGACAGTGTCTGTTAGCTCTGTAGGGAGTGATGGTTTGGGACAGTGCGTGTTAGCTCTGTAGGGAGGAGTCAGTGATGGTTTAGGACAGTGTCTGTTAGCTCTGTAGGGAGGAGTCAGGGATGGTTTGGGACAGTGCCTGTTAGCTCTGTAGGGGGTGATGGTTTGGGACAGTGCCTGTTAGCTCTGTAGGGAGTGATGGTTTGGGACAGTGTCTGTTAGCTCTGTAGGGAGTGATGGTTTGGGACAGTGTCTGTTAGCTCTGTAGGGAGTGATGGTTTGGGACAGTGTCTGTTAGCTCTGTAGGGAGTGATGGTTTGGGACAGTGCCTGTTAGCTCTGTAGGGAGTGATGGTTTGGGACAGTGTCTGTTAGCTCTGTAGGGAGTGATGGTTTGGGACAGTGTCTGTTAGCTCTGTAGGGAGTGATGGTTTGGGACAGTGTCTGTTAGCTCTGTAGGGAGGAGTCAGTGATGGTTTGGGACAGTGTCTGTTAGCTCTGTAGGGAGTGATGGTTTGGGACAGTGTCTGTTAGCTCTGTATGGAGTGATGGTTTGGGACAGTGTCTGTTAGCTCTGTAGGGAGTGATGGTTTGGGCCAGTGTCTGTTAGCTCTGTAGGGAGTGATGGTTTGGGCCAGTGTCTGTTAGTTCTGTAGGGAGTGATGGTTTGGGACAGTGCCTGTTAGCTCTGTAGGGAGTGATGGTTTGGGACAGTGTCTGTTAGCTCTGTAGGGAGTGATGGTTTGGGACAGTGTCTGTTAGCTCTGTAGGGAGTGATGGTTTGGGACAGTGTCTGTTAGCTCTGTAGGGAGGAGTCAGTGATGGTTTGGGACAGTGTCTGTTAGCTCTGTAGGGAGTGATGGTTTGGGACAGTGTCTGTTAGCTCTGTAGGGAGTGATGGTTTGGGACAGTGTCTGTTAGCTCTGTAGGGAGGAGTCAGTGATGGTTTGGGACAGTGCCTGTTAGCTCTGTAGGGAGGAGTCAGGGATGGTTTGGGACAGTGTCTGTTAGCTCTGTAGGGAGTGATGGTTTGGGACAGTGCCTGTTAGCTCTGTAGGGAGTGATGGTTTGGGACAGTGTCTGTTAGCTCTGTAGGGAGGAGTCAGGGATGGTTTGGGACAGTGTCTGTTAGCTCTGTAGGGAGTGATGGTTTGGGACAGTGCCTGTCAGCTCTGTAGGGAGTGATGGTTTGGGACAGTGCCTGTTAGCTCTGTAGGGAGTGATGGTTTGGGACAGTGTCTGTTAGCTCTGTAGGGAGTGATGGTTTGGGACAGTGTCTGTTAGCTCTGTAGGGAGTGATGGTTTGGGACAGTGCCTGTCAGCTCTGTAGGGAGGAGTCAGTGATGGTTTGGGACAGTGCCTGTTAGCTCTGTAGGGAGTGATGGTTTGGGACAGTGTCTGTTAGCTCTGTAGGGAGTGATGGTTTGGGACAGTGTCTGTTAGCTCTGTAGGGAGTGATGGTTTGGGACAGTGCCTGTTAGCTCTGTAGGGAGTGATGGTTTGGGACAGTGTGTGTTAGCTCTGTAGGGAGTGATGGTTTGGGACAGTGTCTGTTAGCTCTGTAGGGGGTGATGGTTTGGGACAGTGTCTGTTAGCTCTGTAGGGAGGAGTCAGTGATGGTTTAGGACAGTGTCTGTTAGCTCTGTAGGGAGGAGTCAGGGATGGTTTGGGACAGTGTCTGTTAGCTCTGTAGGGAGGAGTCAGGGATGGTTTGGGACAGTGTCTGTTAGCTCTGTAGGGAGTGATGGTTTGGGACAGTGTCTGTTAGCTCTGTAGGGAGTGATGGTTTGGGACAGTGCCTGTTAGCTCTGTAGGGAGTGATGGTTTGGGACAGTGTCTGTTAGCTCTGTAGGGAGTGATGGTTTGGGACAGTGCCTGTTAGCTCTGTAGGGAGGAGTCAGTGATGGTTTGGGACAGTGTCTGTTAGCTCTGTAGGGAGTGATGGTTTGGGACAGTGTCTGTTAGCTCTGTAGGGAGTGATGGTTTGGGACAGTGTCTGTTAGCTCTGTAGGGAGGGATGGTTTGGGACAGTGTCTGTTAGCTCTGTAGGGAGTGATGGTTTGGGACAGTGTCTGTTAGCTCTGTAGGGAGTGATGGTTTGGGACAGTGTCTGTTAGCTCTGTAGGGAGTGATGGTTTGGGACAGTGTCTGTTAGCTCTGTAGGGAGTGATGGTTTTGGGACAGTGTCTGTTAGCTCTGTAGGGAGTGATGGTTTGGGACAGTGTCTGTTAGCTCTGTAGGGAGTGATGGTTTGGGACAGTGTCTGTTAGAACTGTAGGGAGGAGTCAGTGATGGTTTGGGACAGTGTCTGTTAGCTCTGTAGGGAGTGATGGTTTGGGACAGTGTCTGTTAGCTCTGTAGGGAGTGATGGTTTGGGACAGTGCCTGTCAGCTCTGTAGGGAGTGATGGTTTGGGACAGTGCCTGTTAGCTCTGTAGGGAGTGATGGTTTGGGACAGTGTCTGTTAGCTCTGTAGGGAGTGATGGTTTGGGACAGTGTCTGTTAGCTCTGTAGGGAGTGATGGTTTGGGACAGTGCCTGTCAGCTCTGTAGGGAGGAGTCAGTGATGGTTTGGGACAGTGCCTGTTAGCTCTGTAGGGAGTGATGGTTTGGGACAGTGTCTGTTAGCTCTGTAGGGAGTGATGGTTTGGGACAGTGTCTGTTAGCTCTGTAGGGAGTGATGGTTTGGGACAGTGCCTGTTAGCTCTGTAGGGAGTGATGGTTTGGGACAGTGTCTGTTAGCTCTGTAGGGAGTGATGGTTTGGGACAGTGCGTGTTAGCTCTGTAGGGAGGAGTCAGTGATGGTTTAGGACAGTGTCTGTTAGCTCTGTAGGGAGGAGTCAGGGATGGTTTGGGACAGTGCCTGTTAGCTCTGTAGGGGGTGATGGTTTGGGACAGTGCCTGTTAGCTCTGTAGGGAGTGATGGTTTGGGACAGTGTCTGTTAGCTCTGTAGGGAGTGATGGTTTGGGACAGTGTCTGTTAGCTCTGTAGGGAGTGATGGTTTGGGACAGTGTCTGTTAGCTCTGTAGGGAGTGATGGTTTGGGACAGTGCCTGTTAGCTCTGTAGGGAGTGATGGTTTGGGACAGTGTCTGTTAGCTCTGTAGGGAGTGATGGTTTGGGACAGTGTCTGTTAGCTCTGTAGGGAGTGATGGTTTGGGACAGTGTCTGTTAGCTCTGTAGGGAGGAGTCAGTGATGGTTTGGGACAGTGTCTGTTAGCTCTGTAGGGAGTGATGGTTTGGGACAGTGTCTGTTAGCTCTGTATGGAGTGATGGTTTGGGACAGTGTCTGTTAGCTCTGTAGGGAGTGATGGTTTGGGCCAGTGTCTGTTAGCTCTGTAGGGAGTGATGGTTTGGGCCAGTGTCTGTTAGTTCTGTAGGGAGTGATGGTTTGGGACAGTGCCTGTTAGCTCTGTAGGGAGTGATGGTTTGGGACAGTGTCTGTTAGCTCTGTAGGGAGTGATGGTTTGGGACAGTGTCTGTTAGCTCTGTAGGGAGTGATGGTTTGGGACAGTGTCTGTTAGCTCTGTAGGGAGGAGTCAGTGATGGTTTGGGACAGTGTCTGTTAGCTCTGTAGGGAGTGATGGTTTGGGACAGTGTCTGTTAGCTCTGTAGGGAGTGATGGTTTGGGACAGTGTCTGTTAGCTCTGTAGGGAGGAGTCAGTGATGGTTTGGGACAGTGCCTGTTAGCTCTGTAGGGAGGAGTCAGGGATGGTTTGGGACAGTGTCTGTTAGCTCTGTAGGGAGTGATGGTTTGGGACAGTGCCTGTTAGCTCTGTAGGGAGTGATGGTTTGGGACAGTGTCTGTTAGCTCTGTAGGGAGGAGTCAGGGATGGTTTGGGACAGTGTCTGTTAGCTCTGTAGGGAGTGATGGTTTGGGACAGTGCCTGTCAGCTCTGTAGGGAGTGATGGTTTGGGACAGTGCCTGTTAGCTCTGTAGGGAGTGATGGTTTGGGACAGTGTCTGTTAGCTCTGTAGGGAGTGATGGTTTGGGACAGTGTCTGTTAGCTCTGTAGGGAGTGATGGTTTGGGACAGTGCCTGTCAGCTCTGTAGGGAGGAGTCAGTGATGGTTTGGGACAGTGCCTGTTAGCTCTGTAGGGAGTGATGGTTTGGGACAGTGTCTGTTAGCTCTGTAGGGAGTGATGGTTTGGGACAGTGTCTGTTAGCTCTGTAGGGAGTGATGGTTTGGGACAGTGCCTGTTAGCTCTGTAGGGAGTGATGGTTTGGGACAGTGTGTGTTAGCTCTGTAGGGAGTGATGGTTTGGGACAGTGTCTGTTAGCTCTGTAGGGGGTGATGGTTTGGGACAGTGTCTGTTAGCTCTGTAGGGAGGAGTCAGTGATGGTTTAGGACAGTGTCTGTTAGCTCTGTAGGGAGGAGTCAGGGATGGTTTGGGACAGTGTCTGTTAGCTCTGTAGGGAGGAGTCAGGGATGGTTTGGGACAGTGTCTGTTAGCTCTGTAGGGAGTGATGGTTTGGGACAGTGTCTGTTAGCTCTGTAGGGAGTGATGGTTTGGGACAGTGCCTGTTAGCTCTGTAGGGAGTGATGGTTTGGGACAGTGTCTGTTAGCTCTGTAGGGAGTGATGGTTTGGGACAGTGCCTGTTAGCTCTGTAGGGAGGAGTCAGTGATGGTTTGGGACAGTGTCTGTTAGCTCTGTAGGGAGTGATGGTTTGGGACAGTGTCTGTTAGCTCTGTAGGGAGTGATGGTTTGGGACAGTGTCTGTTAGCTCTGTAGGGAGGGATGGTTTGGGACAGTGTCTGTTAGCTCTGTAGGGAGTGATGGTTTGGGACAGTGTCTGTTAGCTCTGTAGGGAGTGATGGTTTGGGACAGTGTCTGTTAGCTCTGTAGGGAGTGATGGTTTGGGACAGTGTCTGTTAGCTCTGTAGGGAGTGATGGTTTTGGGACAGTGTCTGTTAGCTCTGTAGGGAGTGATGGTTTGGGACAGTGTCTGTTAGCTCTGTAGGGAGTGATGGTTTGGGACAGTGTCTGTTAGAACTGTAGGGAGGAGTCAGTGATGGTTTGGGACAGTGTCTGTTAGCTCTGTAGGGAGTGATGGTTTGGGACAGTGTCTGTTAGCTCTGTAGGGAGTGATGGTTTGGGACAGTGCCTGTCAGCTCTGTAGGGAGTGATGGTTTGGGACAGTGCCTGTTAGCTCTGTAGGGAGTGATGGTTTGGGACAGTGTCTGTTAGCTCTGTAGGGAGTGATGGTTTGGGACAGTGTCTGTTAGCTCTGTAGGGAGTGATGGTTTGGGACAGTGCCTGTCAGCTCTGTAGGGAGGAGTCAGTGATGGTTTGGGACAGTGCCTGTTAGCTCTGTAGGGAGTGATGGTTTGGGACAGTGTCTGTTAGCTCTGTAGGGAGTGATGGTTTGGGACAGTGTCTGTTAGCTCTGTAGGGAGTGATGGTTTGGGACAGTGCCTGTTAGCTCTGTAGGGAGTGATGGTTTGGGACAGTGTGTGTTAGCTCTGTAGGGAGTGATGGTTTGGGACAGTGTCTGTTAGCTCTGTAGGGGGTGATGGTTTGGGACAGTGTCTGTTAGCTCTGTAGGGAGTGATGGTTTGGGACAGTGCCTGTTAGCTCTGTAGGGAGTGATGGTTTGGGACAGAGTCTGTTAGCTCTGTAGGGAGTGATGGTTTGGGACAGTGTCTGTTAGCTCTGTAGGGAGTGATGGTTTGGGACAGTGCCTGTTAGCTCTGTAGGGAGTGATGGTTTGGGACAGTGTCTGTTAGCTCTGTAGGGAGTGATGGTTTGGGACAGTGCCTGTTAGCTCTGTAGGGAGGAGTCAGTGATGGTTTAGGACAGTGTCTGTTAGCTCTGTAGGGAGGAGTCAGGGATGGTTTGGGACAGTGCCTGTTAGCTCTGTAGGGAGTGATGGTTTGGGACAGTGTCTGTTAGCTCTGTAGGGAGTGATGGTTTGGGACAGTGCCTGTTAGCTCTGTAGGGAGGAGTCAGGGATGGTTTGGGACAGTGCCTGTTAGCTCTGTAGGGAGTGATGGTTTGGGACAGTGTCTGTTAGCTCTGTAGGGAGTGATGGTTTGGGACAGTGCCTGTTAGCTCTGTAGGGAGTGATGGTTTGGGACAGTGTCTGTTAGCTCTGTAGGGAGTGATGGTTTGGGACAGTGCGTGTTAGCTCTGTAGGGAGGAGTCAGTGATGGTTTGGGACAGTGTCTGTTAGCTCTGTAGGGAGTGATGGTTTGGGACAGTGTCTGTTAGCTCTGTAGGGAGTGATGGTTTGGGACAGTGTCTGTTAGCTCTGTAGGGAGTGATGGTTTGGGACAGTGTCTGTTAGCTCTGTAGGGAGTGATGGTTTGGGACAGTGTCTGTTAGCTCTGTAGGGAGGAGTCAGTGATGGTTTGGGACAGTGTCTGTTAGCTCTGTAGGGAGTGATGGTTTGGGACAGTGTCTGTTAGCTCTGTAGGGAGTGATGGTTTGGGACAGTGTCTGTTAGCTCTGTAGGGAGTGATGGTTTGGGACAGTGTCTGTTAGCTCTGTGGTGAGTGATGGTTTGGGACAGTGTCTGTTAGCTCTGTAGGGAGTGATGGTTTGGGACAGTGTCTGTTAGCTCTGTAGGGAGGAGTCAGTGATGGTTTGGGACAGTGTCTGTTAGCTCTGTAGGGAGTGATGGTTTGGGACAGTGTCTGTTAGCTCTGTAGGGAGGAGTCAGTGATGGTTTGGGACAGTGTCTGTTAGCTCTGTAGGGAGTGATGGTTTGGGACAGTGTCTGTTAGCTCTGTAGGTAGTAGTCAGTGATGGTTTGGGACAGTGTCTGTTAGCTCTGTAGGGAGGAGTCAGTGATGGTTTGGGACAGTGTCTGTTAGCTCTGTAGGGAGGAGTCAGTGATGGTTTGGGACAGTGTCTGTTAGCTCTGTAGGGAGGAGTCAGTGATGGTTTGGGACAGTGTCTGTTAGCTCTGTAGTGAGTGATGGTTTGGGACAGTGCCTGTTAGCTCTGTAGGGAGTGATGGTTTGGGACAGTGTCTGTTAGCTCTGTAGGGAGTGATGGTTTGGGACAGTGTCTGTTAGCTCTGTAGGGAGTGATGGTTTGGGACAGTGTCTGTTAGCTCTGTAGGGAGTGATGGTTTGGGACAGTGTCTGTTAGCTCTGTAGGGAGTGATGGTTTGGGACAGTGTCTGTTAGCTCTGTAGGGAGTGATGGTTTGGGACAGTGTCTGTTAGCTCTTTAGGGAGGAGTCAGGGATGGTTTGGGACAGTGTCTGTTAGCTCTGTAGGGAGTGATGGTTTGGGACAGTGTCTGTTAGCTCTGTAGGGAGTGATGGTTTGGGACAGTGTCTGTTAGCTCTGTAGGGAGGAGTCAGTGATGGTTTGGGACAGTGCCTGTTAGCTCTATAGGGAGTGATGGTTTGGGACAGTGTCTGTTAGCTCTGTAGGGAGTGATGGTTTGGGACAGTGTCTGTTAGCTCTGTAGGGAGGAGTCAGGGATGGTTTGGGACAGTGTCTGTTAGCTCTGTAGGGAGGAGTCAGGGATGGTTTGGGACAGGTCCTGTCAGTCAGTGACGGAATATTAGAAACAGTGCATTGCTTCCCAAATGGCATCCTATTCCCTATTGGTCCAGGGTCAAAAGTTGTACACTTCATAGGGGATAGGGTGCCACTTACCAGCCAGCCGATGGAGAGAGCTGTTCTGTTGATGTTGTGGTGCAGTACTCAGAACCACCACAAGGTGTCACTAGAGGGCCACAGGAATCACTACAACATGTCACTATTTAATTTTTATTTGATTTAACCTTTATTTTAACTATGCAAATATTCTCCATGGAATGGATTAAATAAAATGAACTACTGGGAGAATGAAGGACTATCTCCAGGTGGGAAACTGCAGGCGTGTGATTTCAAAGATGCAATTTTATGCAATTTTTTTTTTGTTGAGTCAAACCTTTATTAGGTAGAAGAGTCCAGGCTACATAGTCAATGAGACAGGCTACATAGTCAATGAGACAGGCTACATAGTAAATGAGTCAGGCTACATAGTCAATGAGACAGGATACATAGTAAATGAGTCAGGCTACATAGTCAATGAGACAGGCTACATAGTCAATGAGACAGGCTACATAGTCAATGAGACAGGCTACATAGTCAATGAGACAGGCTACATAGTCAATGAGACAGGCTACATAGTCAATGAGACAGGCTACATAGTCAATGAGACAGGCTACATAGTCAATGAGTCAGGCTACATAGTCAATGAGACAGGCTACATAGTCAATGAGACAGGCTACATAGTCAATGAGACAGGCTACATAGTCGATGAGACAGGCTACATAGTCGATGAGACATAAGCCGCCTCCTCCTTCAGGGAACAAAGAAACAATTAAATTCCCCTTCTCCTCCTGTGGCTTCTGGATGGGTTTTGATGAGTGCAAATGAGAAGCATCCATCTTTATTTACAACAGCTTTATCCATGTGATTAATACCCCCTTTATCCATGTGATTAATACCCCCCTCAACCATGTGATTAATACCCCCTTCAACCATGTGATTAATACCCCCTTTATCCATGTGATTAATACCCCCTTCACCATGTGATTAATACCCCCTTCAACCATGTGATTAATACCCCCTTTATCCATGTGATTAATACCCCCTTCACCATGTGATTAATACCCCATTTATCCATGTGATTAATACCCCCTTTATCCATGTGATTAATACCCCATTTATCCATGAGATTAATACCCCCTTTATCCATGTGATTAATACCCCCTCAGCTAGAGCGAGAGAGAGCGAGAGCGAGAGCGAGAGCGAGAGCGAGAGCGAGAGCGAGAGCGAGAGCGAGAGCGAGAGAGAGAGAGAGAGAGAGAGAGAGAGAGAGAGAGAGAGAGAGAGAGAGAGAGAGAGAGAGAGAGAGAGAGAGAGAGCGAGAGCGAGAGCGAGAGCGAGAGCGAGAGCGAGAGCGAGCGAGAGCGAGAGAGAGAGAGAGAGAGAGAGAGAGAGAGCAACACACAGTGACAATGTCTCTTTACATGGTTGATCATTGGGAGTTTTTCCGGTCTACTGCTCACATTCACTGAGTTTACAAAAGAGTAGAAACACCTGCTCTTTCTATGACGGAGACTGACCAGGTGAATCCAGGTGAGAACAATGATCAATTATTGAGGCTGTTCTGAGGGCAAAAGGGGGTGCAACTCAATATTCAGAAGGTTTTCATAATGAGTTGTACACACCGTGTGCATGGTTGAACATTCAGACTTTTTCCAGTCTACACAGTCTGTATAATATTACATATTATCATGATGAGTACTGTCTGAAAGGAGGGTAGAGTACTACTGAAAGGAGGGTAGAGTACTACTGAAAGGAGGGTAGAGTACTACTGAAAGGAGGGTAGAGTACTACTGAAAGGAGGGTAGAGTACTACTGAAAGGAGGGTAGAGTACTACTGAAAGGAGGGTAGAGTACTACTGAAAGGAGGGTAGAGTACTACTGAAAGGAGGGTAGAGTACTACTGAAAGGAGGGTAGAGTACTACTGGAAGGAGGGTAGAGTACTACTGAAAGGAGGGTAGAGTACTGAAAGGAGGGTAGAGTACTACTGAAAGGAGGGTAGAGTACTACTGAAAGGAGGGTAGAGTACTGGAAGGAGGGTAGAGTACTACTGAAAGGAGGGTAGAGTACTGGAAGGAGGGTAGAGTACTGGAAGGAGGGTAGAGTACTACTGAAAGGAGGGTAGAGTACTGGAAGGAGGGTAGAGCACTGAAAGGAGGGTAGAGGACTGAAAGGAGGGTAGAGTACTACTGAAAGGAGGGTAGAGTACTACTGAAAGGAGGGTAGAGTACTACTGAAAGGAGGGTAGAGTACTACTGAAAGGAGGGTAGAGTACTGGAAGGAGGGTAGAGCACTGAAAGGAGGGTAGAGCACTGGAAGGAGGGTAGAGTACTACTGAAAGGAGGGTAGAGTACTGGAAGGAGGGTAGAGTACTACTGAAAGGAGGGTAGAGTACTGGAAGGAGGGTAGAGCACTGAAAGGAGGGTAGAGTACTACTGAAAGGAGGGTAGAGTACTACTGAAAGGAGGGTAGAGTACTACTGAAAGGAGGGTAGAGGACTGAAAGGAGGGTAGAGTACTACTGAAAGGAGGGTAGAGTACTACTGAAAGGAGGGTAGAGTACTACTGAAAGGAGGGTAGAGTACTGGAAGGAGGGTAGAGTACTGGAAGGAGGGTAGAGTACTACTGAAAGGAGGGTAGAGTACTACTGGAAGGAGGGTAGAGTACTACTGAAAGGAGGGTAGAGTACTACTGAAAGGAGGGTAGAGTACTACTGAAAGGAGGGTAGAGGACTGAAAGGAGGGTAGAGGACTGAAAGGAGGGTAGAGTACTACTGAAAGGAGGGTAGAGTACTACTGAAAGGAGGGTAGAGTACTGAAAGGAGGGTAGAGTACTACTGAAAGGAGGGTAGAGTACTACTGGAAGGAGGGTAGAGTACTACTGAAAGGAGGGTAGAGTACTACTGGAAGGAGGGTAGAGTACTACTGGAAGGAGGGTAGAGTACTACTGAAAGGAGGGTAGAGTACTGAAAGGAGGGTAGAGTACTACTGAAAGGAGGGTAGAGTACTGAAAGGAGGGTAGAGTACTACTGAAAGGAGGGTAGAGTACTGAAAGGAGGGTAGAGTACTACTGAAAGGAGGGTAGAGTACTGGAAGGAGGGTAGAGTACTACTGGAAGGAGGGTAGAGTACTACTGAAAGGAGGGTAGAGTACTACTGAAAGGAGGGTAGAGTACTACTGAAAGGAGGGTAGAGTACTGGAAGGAGGGTAGAGTACTGGAAGGAGGGTAGAGTACTACTGAAAGGAGGGTAGAGTACTGGAAGGAGGGTAGAGTACTGAAAGGAGGGTAGAGTACTACTGAAAGGAGGGTAGAGTACTACTGGAAGGAGGGTAGAGTACTACTGAAAGGAGGGTAGAGTACTACTGAAAGGAGGGTAGAGTACTACTGAAAGGAGGGTAGAGTACTACTGAAAGGAGGGTAGAGTACTGGAAGGAGGGTAGAGTACTACTGAAAGGAGGGTAGAGTACTACTGAAAGGAGGGTAGAGTACTACTGAAAGGAGGGTAGAGTACTACTGAAAGGAGGGTAGAGTACTACTGAAAGGAGGGTAGAGTACTACTGAAAGGAGGGTAGAGTACTACTGAAAGGAGGGTAGAGTACTACTGAAAGGAGGGTAGAGTACTACTGAAAGGAGGGTAGAGTACTACTGAAAGGAGGGTAGAGTACTGGAAGGAGGGTAGAGTACTACTGAAAGGAGGGTAGAGTACTACTGAAAGGAGGGTAGAGTACTACTGAAAGGAGGGTAGAGTACTACTGAAAGGAGGGTAGAGTACTGAAAGGAGGGTAGAGTACTACTGAAAGGAGGGTAGAGTACTACTGGAAGGAGGGTAGAGTACTCGAAGGAGGGTAGAGTACTACTGAAAGGAGGGTAGAGTACTACTGAAAGGAGGGTAGAGTACTACTGGAAGGAGGGTAGAGTACTACTGGAAGGAGGGTAGAGTACTACGAAAGGAGGGTAGAGTACTGAAAGGAGGGTAGAGTACTACTGAAAGGAGGGTAGAGTACTACTGAAAGGAGGGTAGAGTACTACTGAAAGGAGGGTAGAGTACTACTGAAAGGAGGGTAGAGTACTACTGAAAGGAGGGTAGAGTACTACTGAAAGGAGGGTAGAGTACTACTGAAAGGAGGGTAGAGTACTACTGGAAGGAGGGTAGAGTACTACTGGAAGGAGGGTAGAGTACTACTGAAAGGAGGGTAGAGTACTACTGAAAGGAGGGTAGAGTACTACTGGAAGGAGGGTAGAGTACTACTGGAAGGAGGGTAGAGTACTACTGGAAGGAGGGTAGAGTACTGAAAGGAGGGTAGAGTACTGAAAGGAGGGTAGAGTACTACTGAAAGGAGGGTAGAGTACTACTGAAAGGAGGGTAGAGTACTACTGAAAGGAGGGTAGAGTACTACTGAAAGGAGGGTAGAGTACTACTGAAAGGAGGGTAGAGTACTACTGAAAGGAGGGTAGAGTACTACTGAAAGGAGGGTAGAGTACTACTGGAAGGAGGGTAGAGTACTACTGGAAGGAGGGTAGAGTACTACTGAAAGGAGGGTAGAGTACTACTGAAAGGAGGGTAGAGTACTGAAAGGAGGGTAGAGTACTACTGAAAGGAGGGTAGAGTACTACTGAAAGGAGGGTAGAGTACTACTGAAAGGAGGGTAGAGTACTACTGGAAGGAGGGTAGAGTACTGGAAGGAGGGTAGAGTACTACTGAAAGGAGGGTAGAGTACTGGAAGGAGGGTAGAGTACTACTGAAAGGAGGGTAGAGTACTACTGAAAGGAGGGTAGAGTACTACTGAAAGGAGGGTAGAGTACTACTGAAAGGAGGGTAGAGTACTACTGAAAGGAGGGTAGAGTACTGAAAGGAGGGTAGAGTACTACTGAAAGGAGGGTAGAGTACTACTGAAAGGAGGGTAGAGTACTACTGGAAGGAGGGTAGAGTACTACTGAAAGGAGGGTAGAGTACTACTGGAAGGAGGGTAGAGTACTGGAAGGAGGGTAGAGTACTACTGAAAGGAGGGTAGAGTACTGGAAGGAGGGTAGAGTACTACTGAAAGGAGGGTAGAGTACTGAAAGGAGGGTAGAGTACTGGAAGGAGGGTAGAGTACTACTGAAAGGAGGGTAGAGTACTGAAAGGAGGGTAGAGTACTGAAAGGAGGGTAGAGTACTACTGAAAGGAGGGTAGAGTACTGGAAGGAGGGTAGAGTACTACTGAAAGGAGGGTAGAGTACTACTGAAAGGAGGGTAGAGTACTACTGAAAGGAGGGTAGAGTACTACTGAAAGGAGGGTAGAGTACTACTGAAAGGAGGGTAGAGTACTACTGAAAGGAGGGTAGAGTACTGAAAGGAGGGTAGAGTACTACTGAAAGGAGGGTAGAGTACTACTGAAAGGAGGGTAGAGTACTACTGGAAGGAGGGTAGAGGACTGGAAGGAGGGTAGAGTACTGAAAGGAGGGTAGAGTACTACTGAAAGGAGGGTAGAGTACTACTGAAAGGAGGGTAGAGTACTACTGAAAGGAGGGTAGAGTACTACTGAAAGGAGGGTAGAGTACTACTGGAAGGAGGGTAGAGTACTACTGAAAGGAGGGTAGAGTACTACTGAAAGGAGGGTAGAGTACTACTGAAAGGAGGGTAGAGTACTACTGAAAGGAGGGTAGAGTACTACTGGAAGGAGGGTAGAGTACTGGAAGGAGGGTAGAGTACTACTGAAAGGAGGGTAGAGTACTACTGGAAGGAGGGTAGAGTACTACTGAAAGGAGGGTAGAGTACTACTGGAAGGAGGGTAGAGTACTGGAAGGAGGGTAGAGTACTACTGAAAGGAGGGTAGAGTACTACTGAAAGGAGGGTAGAGTACTGGAAGGAGGGTAGAGTACTACTGAAAGGAGGGTAGAGTACTGGAAGGAGGGTAGAGTACTGGAAGGAGGGTAGAGTACTGGAAGGAGGGTAGAGTACTACTGAAAGGAGGGTAGAGTACTACTGAAAGGAGGGTAGAGTACTACTGAAAGGAGGGTAGAGTACTACTGAAAGGAGGGTAGAGTACTACTGAAAGGAGGGTAGAGTACTACTGAAGGAGGGTAGAGTACTACTGGAAGGAGGGTAGAGTACTACTGAAAGGAGGGTAGAGTACTACTGAAAGGAGGGTAGAGTACTACTGAAAGGAGGGTAGAGTACTACTGAAAGGAGGGTAGAGTACTACTGAAAGGAGGGTAGAGTACTACTGAAAGGAGGGTAGAGTACTGAAAGGAGGGTAGAGTACTACTGAAAGGAGGGTAGAGTACTACTGAAAGGAGGGTAGAGTACTACTGAAAGGAGGGTAGAGTACTACTGAAAGGAGGGTAGAGTACTACTGGAAGGAGGGTAGAGTACTACTGAAAGGAGGGTAGAGTACTACTGAAAGGAGGGTAGAGTACTGAAAGGAGGGTAGAGTACTACTGAAAGGAGGGTAGAGGACTGAAAGGAGGGTAGAGTACTACTGAAAGGAGGGTAGAGTACTACTGGAAGGAGGGTAGAGTACTACTGAAAGGAGGGTAGAGTACTGAAAGGAGGGTAGAGTACTACTGAAAGGAGGGTAGAGGACTGAAAGGAGGGTAGAGTACTACTGAAAGGACGGTAGAGTACTACTGAAAGGAGGGTAGAGTACTACTGAAAGGAGGGTAGAGTACTACTGAAAGGAGGGTAGAGTACTACTGAAAGGAGGGTAGAGTACTACTGAAAGGAGGGTAGAGTACTACTGAAAGGAGGGTAGAGTACTGAAAGGAGGGTAGAGTACTGAAAGGAGGGTAGAGTACTACTGAAAGGAGGGTAGAGTACTACTGAAAGGAGGGTAGAGTACTACTGAAAGGAGGGTAGAGTATCTGAAAGGAGGGTAGAGTACTACTGAAAGGAGGGTAGAGTACTACTGAAAGGAGGGTAGAGTACTACTGGAAGGAGGGTAGAGTACTGGAAGGAGGGTAGAGTACTACTGAAAGGAGGGTAGAGTACTACTGAAAGGAGGGTAGAGTACTACTGAAAGGAGGGTAGAGTACTACTGGAAGGAGGGTAGAGTACTACTGAAAGGAGGGTAGAGTACTACTGGAAGGAGGGTAGAGTACTGGAAGGAGGGTAGAGTACTACTGAAAGGAGGGTAGAGTACTGAAAGGAGGGTAGAGTACTGAAAGGAGGGTAGAGTACTACTGAAAGGAGGGTAGAGTACTACTGAAAGGAGGGTAGAGTACTACTGAAAGGAGGGTAGAGTACTGAAAGGAGGGTAGAGTACTACTGAAAGGAGGGTAGAGTACTACTGAAAGGAGGGTAGAGTACTACTGGAAGGAGGGTAGAGTACTACTGAAAGGAGGGTAGAGTACTACTGAAAGGAGGGTAGAGTACTACTGAAAGGAGGGTAGAGTACTACTGAAAGGAGGGTAGAGTACTACTGGAAGGAGGGTAGAGTACTACTGAAAGGAGGGTAGAGTACTACTGAAAGGAGGGTAGAGTACTGGAAGGAGGGTAGAGTACTACTGGAAGGAGGGTAGAGTACTGAAAGGAGGGTAGAGTACTACTGAAAGGAGGGTAGAGTACTCTGGAAGGAGGGTAGAGTACTACTGAAAGGAGGGTAGAGTACTACTGAAAGGAGGGTAGAGTACTGGAAGGAGGGTAGAGTACTGGAAGGAGGGTAGAGTACTACTGAAAGGAGGGTAGAGTACTACTGAAAGGAGGGTAGAGTACTACTGAAAGGAGGGTAGAGTACTGGAAGGAGGGTAGAGTACTACTGAAAGGAGGGTAGAGTACTGGAAGGAGGGTAGAGTACTACTGAAAGGAGGGTAGAGTACTGGAAGGAGGGTAGAGTACTACTGAAAGGAGGGTAGAGTACTACTGAAAGGAGGGTAGAGTACTACTGAAAGGAGGGTAGAGTACTACTGAAAGGAGGGTAGAGTACTACTGAAAGGAGGGTAGAGTACTACTGAAAGGAGGGTAGAGTACTACTGAAAGGAGGGTAGAGTACTACTGAAAGGAGGGTAGAGTACTACTGAAAGGAGGGTAGAGTACTACTGGAAGGAGGGTAGAGTACTACTGAAAGGAGGGTAGAGTACTACTGAAAGGAGGGTAGAGTACTACTGAAAGGAGGGTAGAGTACTACTGAAAGGAGGGTAGAGTACTACTGAAAGGAGGGTAGAGTACTACTGAAAGGAGGGTAGAGTACTGGAAGGAGGGTAGAGTACTACTGAAAGGAGGGTAGAGTACTACTGGAAGGAGGGTAGAGTACTGGAAGGAGGGTAGAGTACTACTGAAAGGAGGGTAGAGTACTGAAAGGAGGGTAGAGTACTACTGAAAGGAGGGTAGAGTACTACTGAAAGGAGGGTAGAGTACTGGAAGGAGGGTAGAGTACTACTGAAAGGAGGGTAGAGTACTACTGAAAGGAGGGTAGAGTACTGGAAAGGAGGGTAGAGTACTACTGGAAGGAGGGTAGAGTACTACTGAAAGGAGGGTAGAGTACTGAAAGGAGGGTAGAGTACTGGAAGGAGGGTAGAGTACTACTGAAAGGAGGGTAGAGTACTACTGAAAGGAGGGTAGAGTACTACTGAAAGGAG
This sequence comes from Salvelinus fontinalis, assembly GCF_029448725.1. Lineage (NCBI taxonomy): Eukaryota > Metazoa > Chordata > Actinopteri > Salmoniformes > Salmonidae > Salvelinus > Salvelinus fontinalis. The sequence continues at coordinate 1,175,990 of NC_074673.1, forward strand.
GGTAGAGTACTACTGAAAGGAGGGTAGAGTACTACTGAAAGGAGGGTAGAGTACTACTGAAAGGAGGGTAGAGTACTACTGAAAGGAGGGTAGAGTACTACTGAAAGGAGGGTAGAGTACTGAAAGGAGGGTAGAGTACTACTGAAAGGAGGGTAGAGTACTACTGAAAGGAGGGTAGAGTACTACTGAAAGGAGGGTAGAGTACTACTGGAAGGAGGGTAGAGTACTACTGAAAGGAGGGTAGAGTACTACTGAAAGGAGGGTAGAGTACTACTGAAAGGAGGGTAGAGTACTACTGGAAGGAGGGTAGAGTACTACTGAAAGGAGGGTAGAGTACTACTGGAAGGAGGGTAGAGTACTACTGGAAGGAGGGTAGAGTACTACTGAAAGGAGGGTAGAGTACTACTGAAAGGAGGGTAGAGTACTGAAAGGAGGGTAGAGTACTCTGAAAGGAGGGTAGAGTACTGAAAGGAGGGTAGAGTACTACTGAAAGGAGGGTAGAGTACTACTGAAAGGAGGGTAGAGTACTGAAAGGAGGGTAGAGTACTGAAAGGAGGGTAGAGTACTACTGGAAGGAGGGTAGAGGACTGGAAGGAGGGTAGAGTACTGAAAGGAGGGTAGAGTACTACTGGAAGGAGGGTAGAGTACTACTGAAAGGAGGGTAGAGTACTACTGAAGGAGGGTAGAGTACTGAAAGGAGGGTAGAGTACTACTGAAAGGAGGGTAGAGTACTACTGAAGGAGGGTAGAGTACTGAAAGGAGGGTAGAGTACTACTGGAAGGAGGGTAGAGTACTACTGAAAGGAGGGTAGAGTACTACTGAAAGGAGGGTAGAGTACTGAAAGGAGGGTAGAGTACTGAAAGGAGGGTAGAGTACTACTGGAAGGAGGGTAGAGGACTGGAAGGAGGGTAGAGTACTGAAAGGAGGGTAGAGTACTGAAAGGAGGGTAGAGTACTACTGAAAGGAGGGTAGAGTACTACTGGAAGGAGGGTAGAGGACTGGAAGGAGGGTAGAGTACTGGAAGGAGGGTAGAGTACTACTGAAAGGAGGGTAGAGTACTACTGGAAGGAGGGTAGAGTACTGGAAGGAGGGTAGAGTACTACTGAAAGGAGGGTAGAGTACTACTGAAAGGAGGGTAGAGTACTACTGAAAGGAGGGTAGAGTACTACTGAAAGGAGGGTAGAGTACTACTGAAAGGAGGGTAGAGTACTACTGAAAGGAGGGTAGAGTACTACTGGAAGGAGGGTAGAGTACTACTGAAAGGAGGGTAGAGTACTGGAAGGAGGGTAGAGTACTACTGAAAGGAGGGTAGAGTACTACTGAAAGGAGGGTAGAGTACTACTGAAAGGAGGGTAGAGTACTACTGAAAGGAGGGTAGAGTACTGAAAGGAGGGTAGAGTACTACTGAAAGGAGGGTAGAGTACTGGAAGGAGGGTAGAGTACTACTGAAAGGAGGGTAGAGTACTACTGAAAGGAGGGTAGAGTACTACTGAAAGGAGGGTAGAGTACTACTGAAAGGAGGGTAGAGTACTACTGGAAGGAGGGTAGAGTACTACTGAAAGGAGGGTAGAGTACTACTGAAAGGAGGGTAGAGTACTACTGAAAGGAGGGTAGAGTACTGGAAGGAGGGTAGAGTACTACTGAAAGGAGGGTAGAGTACTACTGAAAGGAGGGTAGAGTACTACTGAAAGGAGGGTAGAGTACTACTGGAAGGAGGGTAGAGTACTACTGAAAGGAGGGTAGAGTACTACTGAAAGGAGGGTAGAGTACTGGAAGGAGGGTAGAGTACTACTGAAAGGAGGGTAGAGTACTACTGAAAGGAGGGTAGAGTACTACTGAAAGGAGGGTAGAGTACTACTGAAAGGAGGGTAGAGTACTGAAAGGAGGGTAGAGTACTACTGAAAGGAGGGTAGAGTACTACTGAAAGGAGGGTAGAGTACTACTGAAAGGAGGGTAGAGTACTACTGAAAGGAGGGTAGAGTACTACTGAAAGGAGGGTAGAGTACTACTGAAAGGAGGGTAGAGTACTACTGAAAGGAGGGTAGAGTACTACTGAAAGGAGGGTAGAGTACTACTGAAAGGAGGGTAGAGTACTACTGAAAGGAGGGTAGAGTACTGAAAGGAGGGTAGAGTACTACTGAAAGGAGGGTAGAGTACTACTGAAAGGAGGGTAGAGTACTACTGAAAGGAGGGTAGAGTACTACTGAAAGGAGGGTAGAGTACTACTGGAAGGAGGGTAGAGTACTGGAAGGAGGGTAGAGTACTACTGAAAGGAGGGTAGAGTACTGGAAGGAGGGTAGAGTACTGAAAGGAGGGTAGAGTACTACTGAAAGGAGGGTAGAGTACTGAAAGGAGGGTAGAGTACTGAAAGGAGGGTAGAGTACTGGAAGGAGGGTAGAGTACTACTGAAAGGAGGGTAGAGTACTACTGAAAGGAGGGTAGAGTACTACTGAAAGGAGGGTAGAGTACTACTGAAAGGAGGGTAGAGTACTGAAAGGAGGGTAGAGTACTACTGAAAGGAGGGTAGAGTACTACTGAAAGGAGGGTAGAGTACTGAAAGGAGGGTAGAGTACTACTGAAAGGAGGGTAGAGTACTGGAAGGAGGGTAGAGTACTACTGAAAGGAGGGTAGAGTACTGGAAGGAGGGTAGAGTACTACTGAAAGGAGGGTAGAGTACTACTGAAAGGAGGGTAGAGTACTGAAAGGAGGGTAGAGTACTACTGAAAGGAGGGTAGAGTACTGGAAGGAGGGTAGAGTACTACTGAAAGGAGGGTAGAGTACTACTGAAAGGAGGGTAGAGTACTACTGAAAGGAGGGTAGAGTACTACTGAAAGGAGGGTAGAGTACTACTGAAAGGAGGGTAGAGTACTACTGAAAGGAGGGTAGAGTCTACTGAAAGGAGGGTAGAGTACTACTGAAAGGAGGGTAGAGTACTACTGAAAGGAGGGTAGAGTACTACTGAAAGGAGGGTAGAGTACTGGAAGGAGGGTAGAGTACTGAAAGGAGGGTAGAGTACTACTGAAAGGAGGGTAGAGTACTACTGAAAGGAGGGTAGAGTACTACTGAAAGGAGGGTAGAGTACTACTGAAAGGAGGGTAGAGTACTACTGGAAGGAGGGTAGAGTACTACTGAAAGGAGGGTAGAGTACTACTGAAAGGAGGGTAGAGTACTACTGAAAGGAGGGTAGAGTACTACTGGAAGGAGGGTAGAGTACTACTGGAAGGAGGGTAGAGTACTGGAAGGAGGGTAGAGTACTACTGAAAGGAGGGTAGAGTACTACTGGAAGGAGGGTAGAGTACTACTGAAAGGAGGGTAGAGTACTACTGGAAGGAGGGTAGAGTACTGGAAGGAGGGTAGAGTACTACTGAAAGGAGGGTAGAGTACTACTGAAAGGAGGGTAGAGTACTGGAAGGAGGGTAGAGTACTACTGAAAGGAGGGTAGAGTACTGGAAGGAGGGTAGAGTACTGGAAGGAGGGTAGAGTACTGGAAGGAGGGTAGAGTACTACTGAAAGGAGGGTAGAGCACTACTGAAAGGAGGGTAGAGGACTGAAAGGAGGGTAGAGTACTACTGAAAGGAGGGTAGAGTACTACTGAAAGGAGGGTAGAGTACTACTGAAAGGAGGGTAGAGTACTACTGAAAGGAGGGTAGAGTACTACTGAAAGGAGGGTAGAGTACTACTGAAAGGAGGGTAGAGTACTACTGAAAGGAGGGTAGAGTACTGAAAGGAGGGTAGAGTACTACTGAAAGGAGGGTAGAGTACTACTGAAAGGAGGGTAGAGTACTACTGGAAGGAGGGTAGAGTACTACTGAAAGGAGGGTAGAGTACTACTGAAAGGAGGGTAGAGTACTGAAAGGAGGGTAGAGTACTACTGAAAGGAGGGTAGAGTACTGAAAGGAGGGTAGAGTACTACTGAAAGGAGGGTAGAGTACTACTGGAAGGAGGGTAGAGTACTACTGAAAGGAGGGTAGAGTACTACTGAAAGGAGGGTAGAGTACTACTGAAAGGAGGGTAGAGTACTCGAAAGGAGGGTAGAGTACTACTGAAAGGAGGGTAGAGTACTACTGAAAGGAGGGTAGAGTACTACTGAAAGGAGGGTAGAGTACTACTGAAAGGAGGGTAGAGTACTACTGAAAGGAGGGTAGAGTACTGAAAGGAGGGTAGAGTACTGAAAGGAGGGTAGAGTACTACTGAAAGGAGGGTAGAGTACTACTGAAAGGAGGGTAGAGTACTACTGAAAGGAGGGTAGAGTACTGAAAGGAGGGTAGAGTACTACTGAAAGGAGGGTAGAGTACTACTGAAAGGAGGGTAGAGTACTACTGGAAGGAGGGTAGAGTACTGGAAGGAGGGTAGAGTACTACTGAAAGGAGGGTAGAGTACTACTGAAAGGAGGGTAGAGTACTACTGAAAGGAGGGTAGAGTACTACTGGAAGGAGGGTAGAGTACTACTGAAAGGAGGGTAGAGTACTACTGAAAGGAGGGTAGAGTACTACTGGAAGGAGGGTAGAGTACTACTGAAAGGAGGGTAGAGTACTACTGGAAGGAGGGTAGAGTACTACTGGAAGGAGGGTAGAGTACTGGAAGGAGGGTAGAGTACTACTGAAAGGAGGGTAGAGTACTACTGAAAGGAGGGTAGAGTACTACTGGAAGGAGGGTAGAGTACTGGAAGGAGGGTAGAGTACTACTGGAAGGAGGGTAGAGTACTACTGAAAGGAGGGTAGAGTACTACTGAAAGGAGGGTAGAGTACTGGAAGGAGGGTAGAGTACTACTGAAAGGAGGGTAGAGTACTGGAAGGAGGGTAGAGTACTACTGAAAGGAGGGTAGAGTACTGGAAGGAGGGTAGAGTACTACTGAAAGGAGGGTAGAGTACTACTGAAAGGAGGGTAGAGTACTGAAAGGAGGGTAGAGTACTACTGAAAGGAGGGTAGAGTACTACTGAAAGGAGGGTAGAGTACTACTGAAAGGAGGGTAGAGTACTACTGAAAGGAGGGTAGAGTACTGAAAGGAGGGTAGAGTACTGAAAGGAGGGTAGAGTACTACTGAAAGGAGGGTAGAGTACTACTGGAAGGAGGGTAGAGTACTACTGAAAGGAGGGTAGAGTACTACTGAAAGGAGGGTAGAGTACTACTGAAAGGAGGGTAGAGTACTACTGGAAGGAGGGTAGAGTACTACTGAAAGGAGGGTAGAGTACTACTGAAAGGAGGGTAGAGGACTGGAAGGAGGGTAGAGTACTACTGAAAGGAGGGTAGAGTACTACTGGAAGGAGGGTAGAGTACTGGAAGGAGGGTAGAGTACTACTGAAAGGAGGGTAGAGTACTGAAAGGAGGGTAGAGTACTACTGAAAGGAGGGTAGAGTACTACTGAAAGGAGGGTAGAGTACTGGAAGGAGGGTAGAGTACTACTGAAAGGAGGGTAGAGTACTACTGGAAGGAGGGTAGAGTACTGGAAGGAGGGTAGAGTACTACTGAAAGGAGGGTAGAGTACTACTGAAAGGAGGGTAGAGTACTGAAAGGAAGGTAGAGTACTGGAAGGAGGGTAGAGTACTACTGGAAGGAGGGTAGAGTACTACTGAAAGGAGGGTAGAGTACTACTGAAAGGAGGGTAGAGTCCTACTGGAAGGAGGGTAGAGTACTACTGAAAGGAGGGTAGAGTACTACTGAAAGGAGGGTAGAGTACTACTGGAAGGAGGGTAGAGTACTGAAAGGAGGGTAGAGTACTGAAAGGAGGGTAGAGTACTACTGAAAGGAGGGTAGAGTACTACTGAAAGGAGGGTAGAGTACTACTGGAAGGAGGGTAGAGTACTACTGGAAGGAGGGTAGAGTACTACTGAAAGGAGGGTAGAGTACTACTGAAAGGAGGGTAGAGTACTACTGGAAGGAGGGTAGAGTACTACTGGAAGGAGGGTAGAGTACTACTGAAAGGAGGGTAGAGTACTACTGGAAGGAGGGTAGAGTACTACTGGAAGGAGGGTAGAGTACTACTGAAAGGAGGGTAGAGTACTACTGGAAGGAGGGTAGAGGACTGGAAGGAGGGTAGAGTACTACTGGAAGGAGGGTAGAGGACTGAAAGGAGGGTAGAGGACTGAAAGGAGGGTAGAGTACTACTGGAAGGAGGGTAGAGGACTGGAAGGAGGGTAGAGTACTGGAAGGAGGGTAGAGTACTACTGGAAGGAGGGTAGAGTACTACTGAAAGGAGGGTAGAGTACTACTGAAAGGAGGGTAGAGTACTGGAAGGAGGGTAGAGTACTACTGAAAGGAGGGTAGAGTACTACTGGAAGGAGGGTAGAGTACTGGAAGGAGGGTAGAGTACTGGAAGGAGGGTAGAGTACTACTGAAGGAGGGTAGAGGACTGGAAGGAGGGTAGAGTACTGAAAGGAGGGTAGAGTACTGAAAGGAGGGTAGAGTACTACTGAAAGGAGGGTAGAGTACTGAAAGGAGGGTAGAGTACTACTGAAAGGAGGGTAGAGTACTACTGAAAGGAGGGTAGAGTACTGGAAGGAGGGTAGAGTACTGGAAGGAGGGTAGAGTACTACTGAAAGGAGGGTAGAGTACTGGAAGGAGGGTAGAGTACTGGAAGGAGGGTAGAGTACTACTGGAAGGAGGGTAGAGTACTACTGAAAGGAGGGTAGAGTACTACTGGAAGGAGGGTAGAGTACTACTGGAAGGAGGGTAGAGTACTGAAAGGAGGGTAGAGTACTACTGGAAGGAGGGTAGAGTACTACTGAAAGGAGGGTAGAGTACTACTGAAAGGAGGGTAGAGTACTACTGAAAGGAGGGTAGAGTACTGGAAGGAGGGTAGAGTACTGAAAGGAGGGTAGAGTACTACTGAAAGGAGGGTAGAGTACTACTGAAAGGAGGGTAGAGTACTACTGGAAGGAGGGTAGAGTACTACTGAAAGGAGGGTAGAGTACTGGAAGGAGGGTAGAGTACTACTGAAAGGAGGGTAGAGTACTACTGAAAGGAGGGTAGAGTACTACTGGAAGGAGGGTAGAGGACTACTGAAAGGAGGGTAGAGTACTACTGAAAGGAGGGTAGAGTACTACTGGAAGGAGGGTAGAGTACTACTGAAAGGAGGGTAGAGTACTACTGGAAGGAGGGTAGAGGACTGGAAGGAGGGTAGAGTACTGGAAGGAGGGTAGAGTACTACTGGAAGGAGGGTAGAGGACTGGAAGGAGGGTAGAGTACTGAAAGGAGGGTAGAGTACTGAAAGGAGGGTAGAGTACTACTGGAAGGAGGGTAGAGTACTGAAAGGAGGGTAGAGTACTACTGAAAGGAGGGTAGAGTACTACTGGAAGGAGGGTAGAGGACTGGAAGGAGGGTAGAGTACTGGAAGGAGGGTAGAGTACTACTGAAAGGAGGGTAGAGTACTGGAAGGAGGGTAGAGTACTGGAAGGAGGGTAGAGTACTACTGGAAGGAGGGTAGAGTACTACTGAAAGGAGGGTAGAGTACTACTGGAAGGAGGGTAGAGTACTACTGGAAGGAGGGTAGAGTACTGAAAGGAGGGTAGAGTACTACTGGAAGGAGGGTAGAGTACTACTGAAAGGAGGGTAGAGTACTACTGAAAGGAGGGTAGAGTACTACTGAAAGGAGGGTAGAGTACTGGAAGGAGGGTAGAGTACTGAAAGGAGGGTAGAGTACTACTGAAAGGAGGGTAGAGTACTACTGAAAGGAGGGTAGAGTACTACTGGAAGGAGGGTAGAGTACTACTGAAAGGAGGGTAGAGTACTGGAAGGAGGGTAGAGTACTACTGAAAGGAGGGTAGAGTACTACTGAAAGGAGGGTAGAGTACTACTGAAAGGAGGGTAGAGTACTACTGAAAGGAGGGTAGAGTACTACTGAAAGGAGGGTAGAGTACTACTGAAAGGAGGGTAGAGTACTGGAAGGAGGGTAGAGTACTACTGAAAGGAGGGTAGAGGACTGAAAGGAGGGTAGAGTACTACTGAAAGGAGGGTAGAGTACTACTGAAAGGAGGGTAGAGTACTACTGAAAGGAGGGTAGAGTACTACTGAAAGGAGGGTAGAGTACTACTGAAAGGAGGGTAGAGTACTACTGAAAGGAGGGTAGAGTACTACTGAAAGGAGGGTAGAGTACTACTGAAAGGAGGGTAGAGTACTACTGGAAGGAGGGTAGAGTACTACTGAAAGGAGGGTAGAGTACTACTGAAAGGAGGGTAGAGTACTACTGAAAGGAGGGTAGAGTACTACTGGAAGGAGGGTAGAGTACTACTGAAAGGAGGGTAGAGTACTACTGAAAGGAGGGTAGAGTACTACTGAAAGGAGGGTAGAGTACTACTGAAAGGAGGGTAGAGTACTACTGAAAGGAGGGTAGAGTACTACTGAAAGGAGGGTAGAGTACTACTGGAAGGAGGGTAGAGTACTACTGAAAGGAGGGTAGAGGACTGGAAGGAGGGTAGAGTACTACTGAAAGGAGGGTAGAGTACTACTGAAAGGAGGGTAGAGTACTGGAAGGAGGGTAGAGTACTACTGAAAGGAGGGTAGAGTACTACTGAAAGGAGGGTAGAGTACTACTGAAAGGAGGGTAGAGGACTGGAAGGAGGGTAGAGTACTACTGAAAGGAGGGTAGAGTACTACTGAAAGGAGGGTAGAGTACTACTGAAAGGAGGGTAGAGTACTACTGAAAGGAAGGTAGAGTACTGGAAGGAGGGTAGAGTACTACTGAAAGGAGGGTAGAGGACTGAAAGGAGGGTAGAGTACTACTGAAAGGAGGGTAGAGTACTGAAAGGAGGGTAGAGTACTACTGAAAGGAGGGTAGAGTACTACTGAAAGGAGGGTAGAGTACTACTGAAAGGAGGGTAGAGTACTACTGAAAGGAGGGTAGAGTACTACTGAAAGGAGGGTAGAGTACTACTGAAAGGAGGGTAGAGTACTGCTGGAAGGAGGGTAGAGTACTGGAAGGAGGGTAGAGTACTACTGAAAGGAGGGTAGAGTACTACTGAAAGGAGGGTAGAGTACTGGAAGGAGGGTAGAGTACTGGAAGGAGGGTAGAGTACTACTGAAAGGAGGGTAGAGTACTGGAAGGAGGGTAGAGTACTACTGAAAGGAGGGTAGAGGACTGAAAGGAGGGTAGAGTACTACTGAAAGGAGGGTAGAGTACTGGAAGGAGGGTAGAGTACTGGAAGGAGGGTAGAGTACTACTGAAAGGAGGGTAGAGTACTGGAAGGAGGGTAGAGTACTACTGGAAGGAGGGTAGAGTACTACTGAAAGGAGGGTAGAGTACTGGAAGGAGGGTAGAGGACTGAAAGTAGGGTAGAGTACTGAAAGGAGGGTAGAGTACTGGAAGGAGGGTAGAGTACTACTGAAAGGAGGGTAGAGGACTGAAAGGAGGGTAGAGTACTACTGAAAGGAGGGTAGAGTACTACTGAAAGGAGGGTAGAGTACTACTGAAAGGAGGGTAGAGTACTACTGGAAGGAGGGTAGAGTACTACTGGAAGGAGGGTAGAGTACTGAAAGTCTGTACTTAATTAAAAGTACTGTTACTTAGATTGTAATCTCCTGAATTAAAAGTTGCCCTCTTAAGAAACCACTCCAGGAAGAGTAAAACAGAATCCATCGAGGCAGGTATTCAGGTGAGAATCCCGTAAGTAATAAATTAATCAAACTGCCCAGATATAAACTGCCAAAGCCTCCTGAGACCTGAAAAAAAAACATTTATGATTTGTAAAAGTTTTTACATACCTGAAGTCTTTGGGGTGAACATAAACAATAGTTTTTTGAAAATATATTGTTATTTATCTTTAATTGTAAGGGCTAAATTGTCCTCTGTAGTTGTCATTACGAAGTAAATATGAAAACATTAATATTAACTTACAGACCTGACAACTCACTGAACTAGTCCTGAAATATTCACTTACTAGAAACAACGTGAATATGAAACTCACAGAAATGATTAATTCATAATTACACACACTTCTTTTAAAGTTTACATTAAGAACTCCTCCCACATTCCACTGAAAAGGCAGAGCGCGAAATTCAAAATGTATTTTTTAGAAATATTTAACTTTCACACATTAACAAGTCCAATACAGCAAATGAAAGGTTCACATCTTGTGAATCCAGCCAACATGTCCGATTTTTTAAATGTTTTACAGCGAAAACAGCACGTATATTTATGTTAGCTCACCACCAAATACAAAAAAGGACAGACATTTTTCACAGCACAGGTAGCATGCACAAAACCAACCTAACTAACCAAGAACCAACCAAACTAACCAACAAACAACTTCATCAGATGACAGTCTTTTAACATGTTATTCAAGAAATCTATGTTTTGTTCGAAAAATTTGCATTTTTCAGGTATAAATCATAGTTTACATTGCAGCTACAATCAGAAATTGCACCGAAAGCAGCCAGAATAATTACAGACACCAACGTCAAATACCTAAATACTCGTCATAAAACATTTCTGAAAAATACATAGTGTACAGCAAATGAAAAAGACAGGCATCTTGTGATTCCAGCCAATATTTCCGATTTATTAAGTGTTTTACAGCGAAAATACAATATAGCGTTATATTAGCAATAGCCAGAAACACAAGCCATTCCCCGGTAGCAAAAGTTAGCGATCGTAACAAACCAGCAAAAGATATATAATTTTTGACTAACCTTGATATTCTTCATCAGATGACAGTCCTATAACATCAGGTTATACATACACTTATGTTTTGTTCGAAAATGTGCATATTTAGAGCTGAAATCAGTGGTTATACATTGTGCTAACGTAGCATCTTTTTCCCACAACGCCCGGATTTTTTTCTGACACTTTTTCTGACACACATATTCTGACCAAATAACTATTCATAAACATAACTAAAAAATACATGTTGTATAGGAAATGATAGATACACTAGTTCTTAATGCAAACGCCGTGTTAGAATTCGAAAAATAACTTCATTACGACATCCAGCTTAGTTATAGCGAGAGAGTACCCAAAAGCTGGCCGCCGGCGACTAGCACAACATGTTCGACAGATATATGAAATAGCATCATAAAATGGGTCCTACTTTTGCTGATCTTTCATCAGAATGTTGTACAAGGGGTCCTTTGTCGGGAACAATCGTTGTTTGGATTTAGAACGGCCTTTTTCCCTCTCGATTTAGCACGCGCACTAGCCAAGTGGCGCGAATCGCTCCGTCGTAAACAAACTCAGAGAACGGAACACGGCAAAACTCCCGAAAAAAATTCAATAATCTGATTAAACTATATTGAAAAAACATACTTTACGATGATATTGTCACATGTATCAAATAAAATCAAAGCCGGAGATATTTGTCGTCCATAACGACAGCTTATCAGAAGGCAAATCCAGGTCCCGTGCTCTCCAGAAAACAGGAAACTGTCAACTTACAGTGGACCGGGGGGCAGCTCTAGCAGGGCAGAAATTTGACAAACTGACTTGTTGTAAAGGTGGCATCCTATGACGGTGCCACGTTGAAAGTCACTGAGCTCTTCAGTACGGACCATTCTATTGGCTATGGAGATTGCATGGCTGTGAGCTCAATTCTATATACCTTTCAGCACTGGGTGTTGATGAAATAGCCAAATCCACTAATTTGAAGGGGTGTCCACATACTTCTGTATATATAGTGTAGGTGTCGCCCACCCTTTCCCCACTCAAGGCTCTGATGAAGGCGATTCATAACAAAACGTAAGCCTATTGTTTGTTCCATCAGATTTACTCAGAAGAGCAGTGTTCCTGCCTGTTGATATTAACACACCAGAGTTCAGCTCTTACGGTGTTCTGAATGGATTCTGGGGGAGAGAGAGGAGAGGGGGGGGAGAGGAGAGAGAGGAGAGAGGAGAGGGGGGAGAGGGGGAGAGAGAGGAGAGGGGGGAGAGAGAGAGGAGAGGAGAGGGGGGAGAGGGGGAGTGAGAGGAGAGGGGGGAGAGAGAGGAGAGGGGGAGAGAGAGGAGAGGAGAGGAGAGGGGGGGGGGGAGAGAGAGGAGAGGAGAGGGGGGAGAGAGGAGAGGGGGGGGAGAGAGGAGAGGGGGGGGGGAGGAGAGAGAGGAGAGAGGAGAGGGGGGAGAGAGAGAGGAGGGGGGGGGGGGGGGAGGAGAGGGGGGGGGGGAGAGAGAGGAGAGAGGAGAGGGGGGAGAGGGGGAGAGAGAGGAGAGGGGGGAGAGAGGGGGGAGACGGGAGAGAGAGAGAAGGGGAGAGAGAGAGGGGAGAGAGAGAAGGGGAGAAAGAGGAGAGGGGGGAGAGAGGGAGAGAGAGGAGAGGAGAGGGGGAGAGAGAGGAGAGGGGGGAGAGAGAGAGGAGAGGGGGGAGAGAGAGAGGAGAGGGGGGAGAGAGAGGAGAGGAGATGGGGGAGAGAGAGGAGAGGGGGGAGAGAGAGAGGAGAGGGGGGAGAGGGGGAGAGAGAGGAGAGGAGAGGGGGAGAGAGAGGAGAGGGGGGAGAGAGAGAGGAGAGGGGGGAGAGAGAGAGGAGAGGGGGGAGAGAGAGGAGAGGAGAGGGGGGAGAGGGGGAGAGAGAGGAGAGGAGAGGAGAGGGGGAGAGAGAGGAGAGGGGGGAGAGAGAGAGGAGAGAGGAGAGGGGGAGAGGGGGAGAGAGAGGAGAGGGGGGAGAGAGAGAGGAGAGAGGAGAGGGGGGAGAGGGGGAGAGAGAGGAGAGGGGGGAGAGGGGGAGAGAGAGGAGAGGGGGGAGAGAGAGAGGAGAGAGGAGAGGGGGGAGAGGGGGAGAGGGGGGAGAGAGAGAGGAGAGAGAGGAGAGGGGGGAGAGAGAGGAGAGGAGAGGGGGGAGAGGGGGAGAGAGAGGAGAGGAGAGGAGAGGGGGAGAGAGAGAGAGAGAGAGGAGAGGGGGGAAAGAGAGGGAGAGAGGGGGGAGAGAGAGAGGAGAGGGGGGAGAGAGAGGAGAGGAGAGGGGGGAGAGGGGGAGAGAGAGGAGAGGAGAGGGGGAGAGAGAGAGGGAGAGGGGGGAGAGAGAGAGGAGAGAGGAGAGGGTGGGGAGAGAGGAGAGGGGGAAGAGAGAGAAGGAGAGGGGAGAGAGGAGAGAGGGGGAGAGAGAGGAGAGGAGAGGAGAGAGAGAGGAGAGAGGAGAGGGGGGAGAGGGGGAGAGAGAGGAGAGGGGGGAGAGAGAGAGGAGAGGGGGGAGAGAGAGAGGAGAGGGGGGAGAGAGAGGAGAAGAGAGGGGGGAGAGGGGGAGAGAGAGGAGAGGAGAGGAGAGAGAGGGGAGAGGGGGGAGAGAGAGGAGAGGGGGGAGAGAGAGAGGAGAGGGGGGAGAGAGAGAGGAGAGGGGGGAGAGCGAGAAGGAGAGGGGGGAGAGAGAGAAGGAGAGGGGGGAGAGAGAGAAGGAGAGGGGGGAGGGAGAGAGGAGCAGGAGGGAGAGAGAGAGGAGAGGAGAGGGGGAGAGAGAGGAGAGGAGAGGAGAGGGGGGAGAGAGAGAGGAGAGGGGGGAGAGAGAGAGGAGAGGAGAGGAGAGGAGAGGGGGAGAGAGAGGAGAGGAGAGGAGAGGGGGAGAGAGAGAGGAGAGGGGGGAGAGAGAGGAGAGGAGAGGGGGGAGAGGGGGAGAGAGAGGAGAGGAGAGGAGAGAGAAGGAGAGGGGGGAGAGAGGGGGGGGGGGGAGAGAGGGGGGAGACGGGAGAGAGAGAAGGGGAGAGAGAGAGGGGAGAGAGAAAAGGTGGAGAGAGAGTGGGGGGAGAAGAGAGAGAGAGGGGGAGAGAGGGGGGAAAGGAGAGAGAGAGAGAGAGAGAGAGGAGAGAGGGGAGAGAGACAGGGGAGATTGGGGGGAGAGGAGAGAGAGAGGGGAGAGAGAGAGGAGAGAGGGGAGAGAGATAGGGGAGAGAGAGGGGAGAGAGATAGGAGGGGAGACAGAGAGGGGAGAGAGAGGGGGATAGAGAGGAGAGAGAGAGAGGGAGAGAGGGGGGGAGAGGAGAGAGGGAGAGAGGGGGGGGAGAGGAGTGAGGGAGAGAGGGGGGAGAGGAGGGAGAGACTCACTGAGACACTCACATACAAATACACTGTGTTGTGCACTTTGATATAAACGCACACTGACTGTCTGTGAGTCTGATGTTCTCTTACAAATCACAGTACTGGTTTCCATATGATTTCCTGTCAAAGTTGCCTACATTCAAACACCAAAACAGATAGCCTCCATGGCATTACAACTGACTGTAGCAACACAAAATAAATATGATGTGCAGAGAAAACCCCGAGCAAAGTGTTCTGGGCAGCTGGGTTAATGAGGTCAGGACGGGACAGAAACAGAAGAACACTACAGCGTTAGCAATATAATAAAATCCCCTGTCTTCAGAACATTACACAGAGGGGTTTACACAGTGGTTCCCCTGTCCCCTGTCTTCAGAACATTACACAGTGGTTCCCCTGTCCCCTGTCTTCAGAACATTACACAGAGGGGTTTACACAGTGGTTCCCCTGTCCCCTGTCTTCAGAACATTACACAGAGGGGTTTACACAGTGGTTCCCCTGTCCCCTGTCTTCAGAACATTACACAGTGGTTCCCCTGTCCCCTGTCTTCAGAACATTACACAGAGGGGTTTACACAGTGGTTCCCCTGTCCCCTGTCTTCAGAACATTACACAGAGGGGTTTACACAGAGGTTCCCCTGTCCCCTGTCTTCAGAACATTACACAGAGGGGTTTACACAGTGGTTCCCCTGTCTTCAGAACATTACACAGAGGGGTTTACACAGTGGTTCCCCTGTCCCCTGTCTTCAGAACATTACACAGAGGGGTTTACACAGTGGTTCCCCTATCCCTGTCTTCAGAACATTACACAGAGGGGTTTACACAGTGGTTCCCCTGTCCCCTGTCTTCAGAACATTACACAGAGGGGTTTACACAGTGGTTCCCCTGTCCCTGTCTTCAGAACATTACACAGAGGGGTTTACACAGTGGTTCCCCTGTCCCCTGTCTGCAGAACATTACACAGAGGGGTTTACACAGTGGTTCCCCTGTCCCCTGTCTTCAGAACATTACACAGAGGGGTTTACACAGTGGTTCCCCTGTCCCCTGTCTTCCAGGTTACCCTCACAGTCACAGAAAGACAAATCAAGTGGTTCCCCTGTCCCCTGTCTTCCACGTTACCCTCACAGTCACAGAAAGACACATCAAGTGGTTCCCATGTCCCCTGTCTTCCACGTTACCCTCACAGTCACAGAGAGACACATCAAGTGGTTCCCATGTCCCCTGTCTTCCACGTTACCCTCACAGTCACAGAAAGACAAATCAAGTGGTTCCCCTGTCCCCTACGGTACCCTCACAGTCACAGACAGACAAATCAATGTCTCAATCTACAAATCACAACTTCAGCAGAAGTTAAACTCCATAGACGAGGAACAATGCATTGCTGTAATACTAGTCAGGTCTCGACCTGTTAGTTACGTCTCAACCTGTTAGTCACGTCTCCACCTGTTAGTCACGTCTCCACCTGTTAGTTACGTCTCCACCTGTTAGTCACGTCTCCACCTGTTAGTCAGGTCTCCACCTGTTAGTTAAGTCTCAACCTGTTAGTCACGTCTCAACCTGTTAGTTACGTCTCAACCTGTTAGTTACGTCTCAACCTGTTAGTCACGTCTCAACCTGTTAGTTACGTCTCCACCTGTTAGTCACGTCTCGACCTGTTAGTCACGTCTCAACCTGTTAGTCACGTCTCCACCTGTTAGTCACGTCTCGACCTGTTAGTCACATCTCGACCTGTTAGTCACGTCTCAACCTGTTAGTCACGTCTCCACCTGTTAGTCACGTCTCGACCTGTTAGTCACATCTCGACCTGTTAGTCACGTCTCAACCTGTTAGTCACATCTCGACCTGTTAGTCACGTCTCCACCTGTTACTCACGTCTCGACCTGTTAGTCACGTCTCGACCTGTTAGTCACGTCTCAACCTGTTAGTCACGTCTCCACCTGTTAGTCACGTCTCGACCTGTTAGTCACGTCTCGACCTGTTAGTCACGTCTCGACCTGTTAGTCACGTCTCAACCTGTTAGTCACGTCTCCACCTGTTAGTTACGTCTCAACCTGTTAGTCACGTCTCCACCTGTTAGTCACGTCTCGACCTGTTATTCGCGTCTCCACCTGTTACTCACGTCTCAACCTGTTAGTCACGTCTCAACCTGTTACTCACGTCTCAACCTGTTAGTCACGTCTCAACCTGTTAGTCACGTCTCAACCTGTTAGTCACGTCTCAACCTGTTAGTCACGTCTCAACCTGTTAGTCACGTCTCCACCTGTTAGTTACGTCTCGACCTGTTAGTCACGTCTCAACCTGTTAGTCAGGTCTAAACCTGTTAGTTACGCCTCAACCTGTTAGTCACGTCTCGACCTGTTAGTCACGTCTCAACCTGTTAGTCACGTCTCGACCTGTTAGTCACGTCTCGACCTGTTAGTCACGTCTCAACCTGTTAGTCACGTCTCGACCTGTTAGTCACGTCTCGACCTGTTAGTCACGTCTCGACCTGTTAGTCACGTCTCAACCTGTTAGTCACGTCTCCACCTGTTAGTTACGTCTCAACCTGTTAGTCACGTCTCCACCTGTTAGTCACGTCTCGACCTGTTATTCGCGTCTCAACCTGTTACTCACGTCTCAACCTGTTAGTCACGTCTCAACCTGTTACTCACGTCTCAACCTGTTAGTCACGTCTCAACCTGTTAGTCACGTCTCAACCTGTTAGTCACGTCTCAACCTGTTAGTCACGTCTCAACCTGTTAGTCACGTCTCAACCTGTTAGTCACGTCTCCACCTGTTAGTTACGTCTCGACCTGTTAGTCACGTCTCAACCTGTTAGTCAGGTCTAAACCTGTTAGTTACGCCTCAACCTGTTAGTCACGTCTCGACCTGTTAGTCACGTCTCGACCTGTTAGTCACGTCTCGACCTGTTAGTCACGTCTCGACCTGTTAGTCACGTCTCGACCTGTTAGTCACGTCTCAACCTGTTAGTCACGTCTCAACCTGTTAATCACGTCTCGACCTGTTAGTCACGTCTCGACCTGTTAGTCACGTCTCGACCTGTTAGTCACGTCTCGACCTGTTAGTCACGTCTCCACCTGTTAGTCACGTCTCCACCTGTTAGTTACGTCTCGACCTGTTAGTCACGTCTCGACCTGTTAGTTACGTCTCGACCTGTTAGTCACGTCTCCACATGTTAGTCACGTCTCCAAATGTTAGTTACGTCTCGACCTGTTAGTCACGTGTCCACCTGTTAGTCACGTCTCCACCTGTTAGTCACGTCTCCACCTGTTAGTTACGTCTCGACCTGTTAGTTACGTCTCGACCTGTTAGTCACGTCTCAACCTGTTAGTCACGTCTCAACCTGTTAGTCACGTCTCCACCTGTTAGTCACGTCTCCACCTGTTAGTCACGTCTCCACCTGTTAGTCACGTCTCCACCTGTTAGTTACGTCTCCACCTGTTAGTTACGTCTCCACCTGTTAGTTACGTCTCCACCTGTTAGTTACGTCTCCACCTGTTAGTCACGTCTCCACCTGTTAGTCACGTCTCAACCTGTTAGTCACGTCTCAACCTGTTAGTCACGTCTCCACCTGTTAGTCACGTCTCAACCTGTTAGTCACGTCTCCACCTGTTAGTCACGTCTCCACCTGTTAGTTACGTCTCCACCTGTTAGTTACGTCTCCACCTGTTAGTTACGTCTCCACCTGTTAGTTACGTCTCCACCTGTTAGTTACGTCTCCACCTGTTAGTTACGTCTCCACCTGTTAGTCACGTCTCCACCTGTTAGTCACGTCTCCACCTGTTAGTTACGTCTCCACCTGTTAGTTACGTCTCCACCTGTTAGTTACGTCTCCACCTGTTAGTTACGTCTCCACCTGTTAGTCACGTCTCCACCTGTTAGTCACGTCTCAACCTGTTACTCACGTCTCAACCTGTTAGTCACGTCTCAACCTGTTAGTCACGTCTCAACCTGTTAGTCACGTCTCAACCTGTTAGTCACGTCTCAACCTGTTAGTCACGTCTCCACCTGTTAGTCACGTCTCAATCTGTTAGTCACGTCTCCACCTGTTAGTCACGTCTCAACCTGTTAGTCACGTCTCAACCTGTTAGTCCCGTCTCAACCTGTTAGTTACGTCTCGACCTGTTAGTCACGTCTCAACCTGTTAGTCAGGTCTAAACCTGTTAGTTACGCCTCAACCTGTTAGTCACGTCTCGACCTGTTAGTCACGTCTCAACCTGTTAGTCACGTCTCGACCTGTTAGTTACGTCTCAACCTGTTAGTCACGTCTCAACTTGTTAGTCACGTCTCAACCTGTTAATCACGTCTCGACCTGTTAATCACGTCTCGACCTGTTAGTCACGTCTCGACCTTTTAGTCACGTCTCGACCTGTTGGTCACGTCTCCACCTGTTAGTCACGTCTCCACCTGTTAGTTACGTCTCGACCTGTTAGTCACGTCTCGACCTGTTAGTTACGTCTCGACCTGTTAGTCACGTCTCCACATGTTAGTCACGTCTCCACATGTTAGTCACGTCTCCACATGTTAGTCACGTCTCCACCTGTTAGTCACGTCTCCACCTGTTAGTTACGTCTCAACCTGTTAATCACGTCTCGACCTGTTAATCACGTCTCGACCTGTTAGTCACGTCTCGACCTGTTAGTCACGTCTCGACCTGTTGGTCACGTCTCCACCTGTTAGTCACGTCTCCACCTGTTAGTTACGTCTCGACCTGTTAGTCACGTCTCGACCTGTTAGTTACGTCTCGACCTGTTAGTCACGTCTCCACATGTTAGTCACGTCTCCACATGTTAGTCACGTCTCCACATGTTAGTTACGTCTCGACCTGTTAGTCACGTCTCAACCTGTTAGTCACGTCTCCACCTGTTAGTCACGTCTCCACCTGTTAGTTACGTCTCGACCTGTTAGTTACGTCTCGACCTGTTAGTTACGTCTCGACCTGTTAGTCACGTCTCGACCTGTTAGTCACGTCTCAACCTGTTAGTCACGTCTCAACCTGTTAGTCACGTCTCAACCTGTTAGTCACGTCTCCACCTGTTAGTTACGTCTCCACCTGTTAGTTACGTCTCCACCTGTTAGTTACGTCTCCACCTGTTAGTTACGTCTCCACCTGTTAGTCACGTCTCGACCTGTTAGTTACGTCTCGACCTGTTAGTCACGTCTCGACCTGTTAGTTACGTCTCAACCTGTTAGTTACGTCTCGACCTGTTAGTTACGTCTCCACCTGTTAGTTACGTCTCCACCTGTTAGTCACGTCTCGACCTGTTAGTTACGTCTCGACCTGTTAGTCACGTCTCGACCTGTTAGTTACGTCTCAACCTGTTAGTCACGTCTCCACCTGTTAGTTACGTCTCGACCTGTTAGTCACGTCTCGACCTGTTAGTTACGTCTCGACCTGTTAGTCACGTCTCGACCTGTTAGTTACGTCTCCACCTGTTAGTTACGTCTCGACCTGTTAGTCACGTCTCGACCTGTTAGTTACGTCTCAACCTGTTAGTCAGGTCTCGACCTGTTAGTCAGGTCTCGACCTGTTAGTCACGTCTCGACCTGTTAGTTACGTCTCAACCTGTTAGTCAGGTCTCGACCTGTTAGTTAGGTCTCGACCTGTTAGTCACGTCTCGACCTGTTAGTCACGTCTCGACCTGTTAGTCAGGTCTCGACCTGTTAGTCACGTCTCGACCTGTTAGTCAGGTCTCCACCTGTTAGTCATGTCTCAACCTGTTAGTCACGTCTCAACCTGTTAGTTCAGTCTCAACATGTTAGTTACGTCTCGTCCTGTTAGTCACGTCTCAACCTATTAGTCAGGTAACACACACACCACAAACCAGGACACACACAACCCACAAACCAAGACACACACACCCCAGCTTCAAGACAGAACATTCTGTCAGTCACTCCGTGCCACTCATGTCCAGGCATGGGCAGGGGTGACTAGGATTAAACTATCCATCTCTCATCTCCTTTTGTCCTGGTCTCTGGGAATATGACAGAACAGATGTTTTACTAATGCATCACACCCTCCAGATGTGTCGTACGTTTTGACATTACGTCATATAAAAAGTTACACAAGTCATTTATATTAAGTCTTTGAGGATTTAAATATAACGTCAACGAAAATGACACGCTCTTCAATCTTAACTTGGAAGTGGTACCATTACAAAGGCAAACTCTAGACCGAATGGGGCAGGACAGAGAGGCTTGGAAGTGGCTCAGTATTACATGGGTATTGTAGTTCAGAGTAGCTACTGTTTATTGAGCAGTGTGTCTACATGGGTATTGTAGTTCAGGGTAGCTACTGTTTATTGAGCAGTGTGTCTACATGGGTATTGTAGTTCAGGGTAGCTACTGTTTATTGAGCAGTGTGTCTACATGGGTATTGTAGTTTCTCTAAAAGGCTGCTTCACTCAAACTGTGTCATTATCTCCAGGTTACAGAGAATCCCAGGTGACTTCCCTAACAACGCCTATCATCACAGCATCTGCTGACTTGCCTGACAACAACTTACAATGCCTATCAAACACAGCATCAATCCCAGCACCTTACTGCTGTACTTCATCATGACAACTGCATAGTATCAAGACTCCTGCTGGAGCTGTACTTCCTCATGACGACCACATAGTAACCAGACTCCTGCAGGAGCTGTACTTCCTCATGACGACCGCATAGTAACCAGACTCCTGCTGGAGCTGTACTTCCTCATGACGACCACATAGCAACCAGACTCCTTCTGGAGCTGTACTTCCCCATGATGACCACATAGTAACCAGACTCCTGCTGAAGCTGTACTTCCTCATGACAACCACATAGTAACCAGACTCCTGCTGGAGCTGTACTTCCTCATAGTAACCAGACTCCTGCTGGAGCTGTACTTCGTCATGATGACCACATAGTAACCAGACTCCTGCTGGAGCTGTACTTCCTCATGACGACCACATAGTAACCAGACTCCTGCTGGAGCTGTACTTCCTCATGACAACCACATAGTAACCAGACTACTGCTGGAGCTGTACTTCCTCATGACGACCACATAGTAACCAGACTCCTGCTGGAGCTGTACTTCCTCATAGTAACCAGACTCCTGCTGGAGCTGTACTTCGTCATGATGACCACATAGTAACCAGACTCCTGCTGGAGCTGTACTTCCTCATGACGACCACATAGTAACCAGACTCCTGCTGGAGCTGTACTTCCTCATGACAACCACATAGTAACCAGACTACTGCTGGAGCTGTACTTCCTCATGACGACCACATAGTAACCAGACTACTGCTGGAGCTGTAATTCCTCATGACGACCGCATAGTAACTCATGCTGGAGTGTGTCATAGAGTATTGGCGCTTGAAAGCACAACTAGTCTACTACCCTGGGGTACTACCCTACTAGTCTGGGGTACTAGTCTACTACCCTGGGGTACTACTCTACTAGTCTGGGGTACTAGTCTACTACCCTGGGGTACTACCCTACTAGTCTGGGGTACTAGTCTACTACCCTGGGGTACTACCCTACTAGTCTGGGGTACTAGTCTACTACCCTGGGGTACTACCCTACTAGTCTGGGGTACTAGTCTACTACCCTGGGGTACTACCCTACTAGTCTGGGGTACTAGTCTACTACCCTGGGGTGGTACCCTACTAGTCTGGGGTACTAGTCTACTACCCTGGGGTGGTACCCTACTAGTCTGGGGTACTAGTCTACTACCCTGGGGTACTACCCTACTAGTCTGGGGTACTAGTCTACTACCCTGGGGTGGTACCCTACTAGTCTGGGGTACTAGTCTACTACCCTGGGGTACTACCCTACTAGTCTGGGGTACTAGTCTACTACCCTGGGGTGGTACCCTACTAGTCTGGGGTACTAGTCTACTACCCTGGGGTACTACCCTACTAGTCTGGGGTACTAGTCTACTACCCTGGGGTGGTACCCTACTAGTCTGGGGTACTAGTCTACTACCCTGGGGTACTACCCTACTAGTCTGGGGTACTAGTCTACTACCCTGGGGTGGTACCCTACTAGTCTGGGGTACTAGTCTACTACCCTGGGGTGGTACCCTACTAGTCTGGGGTACTAGTCTACTACCCTGGGGTACTACCCTACTAGTCTGGGGTACTAGTCTACTACCCTGGGGTGGTACCCTACTAGTCTGGGGTACTAGTCTACTACCCTGGGGTACTACCCTACTAGTCTGGGGTACTACCCTACTGGTCTGGGGTACTAGTCTACTACCCTGGGGTACTACCCTACTAGTCTGGGGTACTAGTCTACTACCCTGGGGTACTACCCTACTAGTCTGGGGTACTAGTCTACTACCCTGGGGTACTACCCTACTAGTCTGGGGTACTAGTCTACTACCCTGGGGTGGTAACTGGAGGACGAGAGCCCCCTCTCCCTCAAATCTCTCCATCTGACCTCCAGACTACTAGACACACTACATACCAGACTACATAACCTCCTGACCTCCAGACTACATAACCTCCTGACCTCCTGACCTCCAGACTACCACATACTAGACTACATAACCTCCTGACCTCCAGACTACATAACCTCCTGACCTCCAGACTACATAACCTCCTGACCTTCAGACTAGACTACATAACCTCCTGACCTCCAGACTACTAGACACACTACATACTAGACTACATAACCTCCTGACCTTCAGACTAGACTACATAACCTCCTGACCTCCAGACTACTAGACACACTACATACTAGACTACATAACCTCCTGACCTCCAGACTACATAACCTCCTGACATCCAGAATACATAACCTCCTGACCTCCAGACTAGACTACATAACCTCCTGACATCCAGACTACATAACCTCCTGACATCCAGACTACATAACCTCCTGACCTCCAGACTACATAACCTCCTGACCTTCAGACTAGACTACATAACCTCCTGACCTCCAGACTACTAGACACACTACATACCAGACTACATAACCTCCTGACCTCCAGACTACATAACCTCCTGACCTCCTGACCTCCAGACTACCACATACTAGACTACATAACCTCCTGACCTCCAGACTACATAACCTCCTGACCTTCAGACAAGACTACATAACCTCCTGACCTCCAGACTACTAGACACACTACATACTAGACTACATAACCTCCTGACCTCCAGACTAGACTACATAACCTCCTGACATCCAGACTACATAACCTCCTGACCTCCAGACTAGACTACATAACCTCCTGACATCCAGACTACATAACCTCCTGACCTCCAGACTAGACTACATAACCTCCTGACATCCAGACTACATAACCTCCTGACCTCCAGACTAGACTACATAACCTCCTGTAATCCAGACTACATAACCTCCTGACCTCCAGACTAGACTGCATAACCTCCTGACATCCAGACTACATAACCTCCTGACCTCCAGACTAGACTACATAACCTCCTGACATCCAGACTACATAACCTCCTGACATCCAGACTACTAGACACACTACATACTAGACTACATAACCTCCTGACATCCAGACTACATAACCTCCTGACATCCAGACTACTAGACACACTACATACTATACTACATAACCTCCTGACATCCAGACTACATAACCTCCTGACCTCCAGACTACATAACCTCCTGACATCCAGACTACATAACCTCCTGACCTCCAGACTACATAACCTCCTGACATCCAGACTACTAGACACACTACATACTAGACTACATAACCTCCTGACATCCAGACTACATAACCTCCTGACATCCAGACTACTAGACACACTACATACTATACTACATAACCTCCTGACATCCAGACTACATAACCTCCTGACCTCCACACTACATAACCTCCTGACATCCAGACTACATAACCTCCTGACCTCCAGACTACATAACCTCCTGACATCCAGACTACTAGACACACTACATACTAGACTACATAACCTCCTGACATCCAGACTACATAACCTCCTGACCTCCAGACTACTAGACACACTACATACTAGACTACATAACCTCCTGACATCCAGACTACTAGACACACTACATACCAGACTACATAACCTCCTGACCTCCAGACTACATAACCTCCTGACCTCTAGACTAGACTACATAACCTCCAGACATCCAGACTACTAGACACACTACATACCAGACTACATAACCTCCTGACCTTCAGACTAGACTACATAACCTCCTGACATCCAGACTAGACTACATAACCTCCTGACCTTCAGACTACATAACCTCCTGACCTCTAGACTACATAACCTCATGACCTCTAGACTACATAACCTCCTGACCTCCAGACTACATAGACTAGACTACATAACCTCCTGACCTCTATACTACATAAACTAGACTACATAACCTCCTGACCTCCAGACTACCAGACTAGACTACATAACCTCCTGACCTCTATACTACATAACCTCCTGACCTCCAGACTACATAGACTAGACTACATAACCTCCTGACCTCAAGACCACCATAGACTAGACTACATAACCTCCTGACCTCCAGACTACATAACCTCCTGACCTCCAGACTACATAGACTAGAC
This sequence comes from Salvelinus fontinalis, assembly GCF_029448725.1. Taxonomy (NCBI): domain Eukaryota; kingdom Metazoa; phylum Chordata; class Actinopteri; order Salmoniformes; family Salmonidae; genus Salvelinus; species Salvelinus fontinalis. Next base: position 1,200,465 of record NC_074673.1, read on the forward strand.
TACATAACCTCCTGACCGCCAGACTACATAACCTCCTGACTTCTAGACTACATAACCTCCTGACCTATAGACTACATAACCTCCTGACCTTTAGACTACATAACCTCCTGACCTCGAGACTACATAACTTTGTGACCTCCAGACTACATAACCTCCTGACGTCTAGACTACATAGCCTCCTGACCTCCAGACTACATAACCTCCTGACGTCTAGACTACATAACCTCCTGACCTCTAGACTACATAACCTCCTGACCTCGAGACTACATAACTTTCTGACCTCCAGACTACATAACCTCCTGACGTCTAGACTACATAGCCTCCTGACCTCCAGACTACATAACCTCCTGACGTCTAGACTACATAGCCTCCTGACCTCCAGACTACATAACCTCCTGACGTCTATACTACATAACCTCCTGACCTCTAGACTCCTTAACCTCCTGACCTCTAGACTACATAAACTCCAGACTAGACTACATAACCTCCTGACTACATAACCTCCTGACATCTAGACTACATAACCTCCTGACCTCCAGACTACATAACCTCCTGACCTCTAAACTACATAACCTCCTGACCTCTAGACTACATAACCTCCAGACCTCCAGACTACATAACCTCCTGACCTCTAGACTACATAACCTTCTGACCTCCAGACTACATAACCTCCTGACCTCTAGACTACATAACCTCCTGACCTCCAGACTACATAACCTCCTGACCTCTAGACTACATAACCTCCTGACCTCCAGACTACATAACCTCCTGACCTCCAGACTACATAACCTCCTGACCTCTATACTACATAACCTCCTGACCTCTAGACTACATAACCTCCTGACCTCTAGACTACATAACCTCTTGAACTCTAGACTACATAACCTCCTGACCTCCAGACTACCTGACCCCTAGACTACATTACCTCTTGACCTCTAGACTACATAACCTCCTGACCTCTAGACTACATAACCTCCAGACTAGACTACATAACCTCCTGACCTCCAGACTACATAACCTCCAGACTAGACTACATAACCTCCTGACCTCTATACTACATAACCTCCTGACCTCCAGGCTACATAACCTCCTGATCTCCAGGCTACATAACCTCCTGACCTCCAGGCTACTTAACCTCCTGACCTCCAGACTACATAACCTCCTGACCTCCAGACTACATAACCTCCTGACCTCCAGACTACATAACCTCCTGACCTCTAAACTACATAACCTCCTGACCTCTAGACTACATAACCTCCAGACCTCCAGACTACATAACCTCCTGACCTCTAGACTACATAACCTCCTGACCTCCAGACTACAGAACCTCCTGACCTCTAGACTACATAACCTCCTGACCTCCAGACTACATAACCTCCTGACCTCTAGACTACATAACCTCCTGACCTCCAGACTACAGAACCTCCTGACATCTAGACTACATAACCTCCTGACCTCCAGACTACATAACCTCCTGACCTCTAGACTACATAACCTCCTGAC
>NC_074673.1:1206967-1293636 GCF_029448725.1 Salvelinus fontinalis
CCAGAGAAGAGAGCTGAGGTCATAACAAGGAGAACAGATAGAGAGGGAAGAGACGTGGAGAAAGAGAGAGATGGCTGGGACAAATCCAACCAATATAGACACATACAGGAAGAGAACAAAAGGAGAGGGGGACATCACACAGGAGAGAAGGAGAGAAGGAGAGGGAGACATCACACAGAGAGAAGGAGAGAAGGAGAGGGAGACATCACACAGGAGATAAGGAGAGAAGGAGAGGGAGACATCACACAGAGAGAAGGAGAGAAGGAGAGGGAGGCATCACACAGGAGATAAGGAGAGAAGGAGAGGGAGACATCACACAGAGAGAAGGAGAGAAGGAGAGGGAGACATCACACAGGAGATAAGGAGAGAAGGAGAGGGAGACATCACAGAGAGAAGGAGAGGAGAGGGAGGCATCACACAGGAGAGAAGGAGAGAAGGAGAGGGAGACATCACACCGGAGAGAAGGAGAGGGAGACATCACACCGGAGAGAAGGAGAGAAGGAGAGGGAGACATCACACAGAGAGAAGGAGAGAAGGAGAGGGAGGCATCACACAGGAGAGAAGGAGAGGGAGACATCACACAGGAGAGAAGGAGAGGGAGACATCACACAGGAGAGAAGAAGAGGGAGACATCACACAGGAGAGAAGGAGAGAAGGAGACATCACACAGGAGAGAAGGAGAGGGAGATATCACACAGGAGAGAAGGAGAGGGAGACATCACACAGGAGAGAAGAAGAGGGAGACATAACACAGGAGAGAAGGAGAGGGAGACATCACACAGGAGAGAAGGAGAGAAGGAGAGGGAGGCATCACACAGGAGAGAAGGAGAGGGAGACATCACACAGGAGAGAAGGAGAGGGAGACATCACACAGGAGAGAAGAAGAGGGAGACATCACACAGGAGAGAAGGAGAGAAGGAGACATCACACAGGAGAGAAGGAGAGGGAGATATCACACAGGAGAGAAGGAGAGGGAGACATCACACAGGAGAGAAGAAGAGGGAGACATAACACAGGAGAGAAGGAGAGGGAGACATCACACAGGAGAGGAGGAGAGGAGGAGAGGGAGACATCACACAGGAGAGAAGGAGAGGGAGACATCACACAGGAGAGAAGGAGAGGGAGACATCACACAGGAGAGAAGGAGAGGGAGACATCACACAGGAGAGAAGGAGAGAAGGAGAGGGAGACATCACACAGGAGAGAAGGAGAGGGAGACATCACACAGGAGAGAAGGAGAGAAGGAGAGGGAGACATCACACAGGAGAGAAGGAGAGAAGGAGAGGGAGACATCACACAGGAGAGAAGGAGAGAAGGAGAGGGAGACATCACACAGGAGAGAAGGAGAGAAGGAGAGGGAGACATCACACAGGAGAGAAGGAGAGGGAGACATCACACAGGAGAGAAGGAGAGAAGGAGAGGGGGACATCACACAGGAGAGAAGGAGAGGGAGACATCACACAGGAGAGAAGGAGAGGGAGACATCACACAGGAGAGAAGGAGAGAAGGAGAGGGAGACATCACACAGGAGAGAAGGAGAGGGAGACATCACACAGGAGAGAAGGAGAGAAGGAGAGAAGGAGAGGGAGACATCACACAGGAGAGAAGGAGAGGGAGACATCACACAGGAGAGAAGGAGAGAAGGAGAGGGAGACATCACACAGGAAAGAAGGAGAGGGAGACATCACACAGGAGAGAAGGAGTGGGAGACATCACACAGGAAAGAAGGAGAGGGAGACATCACACAGGAGAGAAGGAGAGAAGGAGAGGGAGACATCACACAGGAGAGAAGGAGAGAAGGAGAGGGAGACATCACACAGGAGAGAAGGAGAGGGAGACATCACACAGGAGAGAAGGAGAGGGAGACATCACACAGGAGAGAAGGAGAGAAGGAGAGGGAGACATCACACAGGAGAGAAGGAGAGAAGGAGAGGGAGACATCACACAGGAGAGAAGGAGAGGGAGACATCACACAGGAGAGAAGGAGAGGGAGACATCACACAGGAGAGAAGGAGAGGGAGACATCAGACAGGAGATAAGGAGAGAAGGAGAGGGGGACATCACACAGGAGAGAAGGAGAGAAGGAGAGTGAGACATCACACAGGAGAGAAGGAGAGGGAGACATCACACAGGAGAGAAGGAGAGGGAGACATCACACAGGAGAGAAGGAGAGAAGGAGAGAAGGAGAGGGAGACATCACACAGGAGAGAAGGAGAGGGAGACATCACACAGGAGAGAAGGAGAGAAGGAGAGAAGGAGAGGGAGACATCACACAGGAGAGAAGGAGAGGGAGACATCACACAGGAGAGAAGGAGAGAAGGAGAGAAGGAGAGAAGGAGAGAGAGACATCACACAGGAGAGAAGGAGAGAAGGAGAGGGAGACATCACACAGGAGAGAAGGAGAGGGAGACATCACACATGAGAGAAGGAGAGGGAGACATCACACAGGAAAGAAGGAGAGGGAGACATCACACAAGAGAGAAGGAGTGGGAGACATCACACAAGAGAGAAGGAGAGAAGGAGAGAAGGAAAGAAGGAGAGGGAGACATCACACAGGAGAGAAGGAGAGAAGGAGAGGGAGACATCACACAGGAGAGAAGGAGAGAAGGAGAGGGAGACATCACACAGGAGAGAAGGAGAGGGAGACATCACACAGGAGAGAAGGAGAGAAGGAGAGAAGGAGAGAAGGAGAGGGAGACATCACACAGGAGAGAAGGAGAGGGAGACATCACACAGGAGAGAAGGAGAGGGAGACATCACACAGGAGAGAAGGAGAGGGAGACATCACACAGGAGAGAAGGAGAGGGAGACATCACACAGGAGAGAAGGAGAGAAGGAGAGGGAGACATCACACAGGAGAGAAGGAGAGGGAGACATCACACAGGAGAGAAGGAGAGGGAGACATCACACAGGAGAGAAGAAGAGGGAGACATCACACAGGAGAGAAGGAGAGAAGGAGAGGGAGACATCACACAGGAGAGAAGGAGAGAAGGAGAGGGAGACATCACACAGGAGAGAAGGAGAGAAGGAGAGAAGGAGAGCGACACATCATTTCCATACAGATTATTTTCTAGAGGGTTTTGTCTGTCTCGGGTTTACTTTACACTCATAGTATTGTTACTTGGAATATTTGTCTAAAACGGCGCAACATATTTTTATTGAAAGATTTTTCTGTGATTCCATGGGACATCGCTGCAGTGACTAAAATGACATTATACCTACAGTAGGCTAGTACAGGCTGCAGTGGGGAAGAGACCACACGTAAGGACAGACAGATACAGGGGGACCATTGGCAGGGTGGAGGAGAGGAGAGGAGAAGAGGACAGAGAGAGGATAGGAGAGGAGAAGAGGACAGAGAGAGGAGAGGAAAGGAGAATAGGACAGAGAGAGGAGAGGAGAGGAGAAGAGGACAGAGAGAGGAGAGGAGAGGAGAAGAGGACAGAGAGAGTAGAGGAAAGGAGAAGAGGAGAGGAGAGGAGAAGAGGACAGAGAGAGGAGAGGAAAGGAGAAGAGGAGAGGAGAGGAGAAGAGGACAGAGAGAGGAGAGGAGAGGAGAAGAGGACAGAGAGAGGAGAGGAGAGGAGAAGATGGTAGAGAGAGGAGAGGAGAGGAGAAGAGGACAGAGAGAGGAGAGGAGAGGAGAAGAGGACAGAGAGAGGAGAGGAGAGGAGAAGAGGGCAGAGGGGTCTAGAGGTAAAGAGAGCGGATGGCTAATTGTACCCGTATTTTGCAGCCTGGCAGCTAGTCAGTCTTGTGCATAAGGATGGGGATTGGACGTTGGAGGGAGGGGGAGGGTATGGGGCCATGGAAGAGAGTCTGTGGGACGATCAGGCCTTGAGAGCGTGCCATTGGGCCACATTAGTACGCGGCCGGCCCATCATGTCCTTCCAGTGTTTCACTTCCGCTGGACCACTCTTCCATGATAGGTAGATCTGAGAAAGAAAGAGAGAGAAAGAGGTGGGGGCGACAGACAGAAAGAGAGAGAGAGAGACAGGGAGAAAGAGAAAGAGAGGGAGGGAGAGAGAGAGAGAGAGAGAGAGAGGGGGAGACAGAGAGAAAGAGAGAGAGGGGGAGACAGAGAGAAAGAGGTGGGGGAGACAGAGAGAAAGAGGTGGGGGAGACAGAGAGAAAGAGGGTGGGGGAGACAGAGAGAAAGAGGTGGGGGAGACAGAGAGAAAGAGAGAGAGAGAGACAGGGAGAAAGAGAAAGAGAGGGAGGGAGAGGCGGTAGGGAGAGAGGGAGAGAAAGAGAGAAAGAAGGGGAGATAGAGAGAGAAAACAAAAGAGAGAGAGAGAGAAAGAGAAAGACAGAGAGAGAGAAATAAGGGGGAGAGAGAGAGAGAACAAAAAAGAGAGAGAGAGAGAAAGAGAGAGAGTTTTTTGTCCATCAAAATAATCCGATCAGGGATGTTCTCAGGTTAAACGCAGGTAAAATGGGCAGGGAGCGGTGAGTTGGTTACCTTGCCGATGACATCGTTGCGACTGAGCCGGTCCTTGTCCATTACGGTGATGATGATGGTGGTCTCCCGGAGGACGTGGGCCGGAACCTCAAAGGGGAAAGACTCATTGAAGACGGGGTTGAGACAGCGCTTTATGGTCACAGTCTTCTTCTTCTCAATGCGCTTGTCCTTGTGCATCAGCCACAGCTTCACATAGGGGTCTGAAAGGAGGAGGAAGAGGAGGTGGAGGAGGAAGAGGTGGAGGAGGTGGAGGAGGTGGAGGAGGTGGAGGAGGTGGAGGAGGAAGAGGAGGAGGTGGAGGAGAGGAGGTGGAGGAGGAAGAGGTGGAGGAGGAAGAGGAGGAGGTGGAGGAGAGGAGGTGGAGGAGGTGGAGGAGAGGAGGTGGAGGAGGTGGAGGAGGTGGAGGAGGTGGAGGAAGAAGAGGTGGATGAGGAAGAGGAGGAGGTGGAGGTGGAGGAGGAAGAGGAGGTGGAGGAGGAAGAGGTGGAGGAGGAAGAGGAGGAGGTGGAGGTGGAGGAGGTGGAGGAGGTGGAGGAAGAAGAGGTGGAGGAGGAAGAGGAGGAGGTGGAGGTGGAGGAAGAGGAGGTGGAGGTGGAGGAAGAAGAGGTGGATGAGGAAGAAGAGGAGGTGGAGGTGGAGGAAGAGGAGGTGGAGGAGGAAGAGGAGGTGGAGGAGGTGGAGGAAGAAGAGGTGGAGGAGGAAGAGGTGGAGGAGGAAGAGGTGGATGAGGAAGAGGAGGTGGATGAGGAAGAGGAGGAAGGGGAGGAAGAGGTAGAGGTGGAGGTAGAGGAAGAAGAGGTGGATGAGGAAGAGGTGGAGGAGGAAAAGGAGGTGGAGGAGGAAAAGGAAGAAGAGGAAGAGGAGGAGGTGGAGGAAGAGGAGGAGGGAGAGGAGGAGGTGGAGTGAGGAGGAGGGAGAGGAAGAGGAGGAGGAGGAAGAGGGAGAGGAGGAGGAGGTGGAGGTGGAGGAAGAAGATGTGGAGGAGGAAGAAGGGGGAAGAAGAGGTGGAGGAGGAAGAGGAGGTGGAGGAGGTGCAGGAAGAGGAGGTGGAGGAGGCAGAGGAAGAGGAGAGGGAGAAGAAGGAGGAGGAGGAGGAGGAGGAGGAAGAAGAGGTGGAGGAGGAAGAGGAGGTGGAGGAGGAAGAGGAGGTGAAGGAAGAGGAGGTGGAGGAGGAGGAGGAAGAGGAGGTGGAGGAGGAGGAGGTGGAGAAGAAGAAGACAGATTAGATCAAGACACATTAAAACAATATCAAATGAATATCTGACGACCCAGGGACCCCCTCGCTGGCAAACTGACAACCCAGGGACCCCCTCCCAGACAAAGTGACGACCCAGGGACCCCCTCCCAGACAAACTGAGGACCCAGGGACCCTCTCCCAGACAAACTGATGACCCATGGACCCCTTCCCAGACAAACTGACGACCCAGCGACCCCCTCCCAGACAAACTGACGACCCAGCGACCCCCTCCCAGACAAACTGACGACCCAGGGACCCCCTCCCAGACAAACTGACGACCCAGGGACCCCCTCCCTGGCAAACTGACGACCCAGGGACCCCCTCCCTGGCAAACTGACGACTCAGGGATCCCCTCCCAGACAAACTGACGACCCAGGGACCCCCTCCCAGACAAACCGACGACCCAGGGACCCCCTCCCAGGTTCAAACTGACAACCCAGGAACCCCCATCACACATTAGTATTTTTGACTTATCGTCCGGCGTATGGCAAGGATAAGTAATCAACATTTTAAAATTAATAGATTTGGTAAATTGTTTCATTATTTTGACCTACCCACAGACTACCAGTCAGTAGACTACCAGTCAGTAGACTACCAGTCAGTAGACAACCAGTCAGTAGACTAGCATTCAGTAGACTACCAGTCAGTAGACTACCAGTCAGTAGACTACCAGTCAGTAGACTACCAGTCAGTAGACTACCACTCAGTAGACTACCAGTCAGTAGGCTACCACTCAGTAGACTACCAGTCAGTAGACCACCAGTCAGTAAACTACCAGTCAGTAAACTACCAGCTACCAGTCAGTAAAATACCAGTCAGTAGACTACCAGTCAGTAGACTACCAGTCAGTAGACCACCAGTCAGTAGACTACCAGCTACCAGTCAGTAGACTACCAGTCAGTAGACCACCAGTCAGTAGACCACCAGTCAGTAGACTACCAGCTACCAGTCAGTAAACTACCAGTCAGTAAAGTACCAGCTACCAGTCAGTAAACTACCAGTCAGTAAACTACCAGTCAGTAGACTACCAGTCAGTAGACTACCAGTCAGTAGACTACCAGTCAGTAGACTACCAGCTACCAGTCAGTAGACTACCAGTCAGTAGACCACCAGTCAGTAGACCACCAGTCAGTAGATACCTGTCAGTAGACCACCAGTCAGTAGACTACCAGCTACCAGTCAGTAGACTACCAGTCACTAGGCTACCAGTCACTAGACTACCAGTCAGTAGACTACCAGTCAATAAACTACCAGTCAACCAGTCAGTAGACCACCAGTCAATAGACCACCAGTCAGTAGACTACCAGTCAATAAACTACCAGTCAACCAGTCAGTAGACCACCAGTCAATAGACTACCAGTCAGTAGACTACCAGTCAGTAGACTACCAGTCAGTAGACTACCAGCTACCAGTCAGTAGACTACCAGTCAATAGACTACCAGTCAGTAGACTACCAGTCAGTAGACTACCAGTCAATAGACCACCAGTCAGTAGACTACCAGTCAATAGACCACCAGTCAGTAGACTACCAGTCAGTAAACTACCAGTCAGTAGACTACCAGTAGGTAGACTACCAGTCAGTAAACCAGTTACCAGTCAGTAAACCAGTTACCAGTCAGTAAACTACCAGTCAGTAGACTACCAGTCAGTAGGCTACCAGTCAGTAGACTACCAGTCAGTAAACTACCAGTTACCAGTCAGTAAACTACCAGCTACCAGTCAGTAAACTACCAGTCAGTAGACTACCAGTCAGTAGACTACCAGTTACCAGTCAGTAAACTACCAGCTACCAGTCAGTAAACTACCAGTCAGTAGACTACCAGTCAGTAGACTACCAGCTACCAGTCAGTAAACTACCAGTCAGTAAACTACCAGCTACCAGTCAGTAAACTACAAGTCAGTAGACTACCAGCTACCAGTCAGTAAACTACCAGTCAGTAAACTACCAGCTACCAGTCAGTAAACTACCAGTCAGTAGACTACCAGTCAGTAGACTACCAGTAAGTAGACTACCAGTCAATAAACTACCAGCTACCAGTCAATAGACCACCAGTCAGTAAACTACCAGTCAGTAGACTACCAGCTACCAGTCAGTAGACCACCAGTCAGTAAACTACCAGTCAATAGACTACCAGCTACCAGTCAGTAAACTACCAGTCAGTAAACTACCAGCTACCAGTCAGTAAACTACCAGTCAGTAGACTACCAGTCAGTAGACTACCAGTCAGTAAACTACCAGTCAGTAGACTACCAACTACCAGTCAGTAGACTACCAGCTACCAGTCAGTAAACTACCAGCTACCAGTCAGTAAACTACCAGTCAGTAGACTACCAGTCAGTAGACTACCAGCTACCAGTCAGTAGACTACCAGCTACCAGTCAGTAAACTACCAGCTACCAGTCAGTAAACTACCAGTCAGTAGACTACCAGCTACCAGTCAGTAAACTACCAGCTACCAGTCAGTAAACTACCAGTCAGTAAACAACCAGCTACCAGTCAGTAAACTACCAGTCAGTAGACTACCAGTCAGTAGACTACCAGCTACCAGTCAGTAGACTACCAGCTACCAGTCAGTAAACTACCAGCTACCAGTCAGTAAACTACCAGTCAGTAGACTACCAGCTACCAGTCAGTAAACTACCAGCTACCAGTCAGTAAACTACCAGTCAGTAAACAACCAGCTACCAGTCAGTAAACTACCAGCTACCAGTCAGTAAACTACCAGCTACCAGTCAGTAAACTACCAGCTACCAGTCAGTAAACTACCAGTCAGTAAACTACCAGCTACCAGTCAGTAAACTACCAGTCAGTAAACAACCAGCTACCAGTCAGTAAACTACCAGTCAGTAAACTACCAGCTACCAGTCAGTAAACTACCAGCTACCAGTCAGTAAACTACCAGTCAGTAGACTACCAGCTACCAGTCAGTAGACTACCAGTCAGTAGACTACCAGTCAGTAGACTACCAGCTACCAATCAGTAAACTACCAGTCAGTAGACTACCAGTCAGTAAACTAACAGCAACCAGTCAGTAGACTACCAGCTACCAGTCAACAGACCACCAGTCAATAGACCACCAGTCAGTAGACTACCAGTTTGTAGACTACCAGTCAGTAGACCACCAGTCAGTAGACCACCAGTCAGTAGACAACCAGTCAGTAGACTACCAGCTACCAGTCAGTAGACTACCAGTCAGTAAACTACCAGTCAGTAGACCACCAGTCAATAGACCACCAGTCAGTAGACTACCAGTCAGTAGACTTCCAGTCACTAGACTACCAGTCAGTAGACTACCAGCTACCAGTCAGTAGACCACCAGTCAACCAGTCAGTAGACCACCAGTCAATAGACTACCAGTCAGCAGACTACCAGTTAATAGACTACCAGTCAGTAGACTACCAGTCAGTAGACTACCAGCTACCAGTCAGTAGACCACCAGTCAGTAGACTACCAGCTACCAGTCAGTAGACTACCAGTCAGTAGATTACAGGTCAATAGACTACCAGTCAGTAGACCACCAGTCAGTAGATTACAGGTCAATAGACTACCAGTCAGTAGACTACCAGTCAGTAGACTACCAGCTACCAGTCAGTAGACCACCAGTCAATAGACTACCAGCTACCAGTCAATAGACCACCAGTCAGTAAACTACCAGTCAGTAGACTACCAGCTACCAGTCAATAGACCACCAGTCAGTAAACTACCAGTCAGTAAACTACCAGCTACCAGTCAGTAAACTACCAGTCAGTAGACTACCAGTCAGTAGACTACCAGTCAGTAAACTACCAGTCAGTAGACTACCAACTACCAGTCAGTAGACTACCAGCTACCAGTCAGTAGACTACCAGTCAGTAAACTACCAGCTACCAGTCAGTAAACTACCAGTAAGTAGACTACCAGCTACCAGTCAGTAGACTACCAGTCAGTAGACTACCAGTCAGTAGACTACCAGCTACCAGTAAGTAAACTACCAGCTACCAGTCAGTAAACTACCAGTCAGTAAACTACCAGCTACCAGTCAGTAAACTACCAGTCAGTAGACTACCAGTCAGTAGACTACCAGCTACCAATCAGTAAACTACCAGTCAGTAGACTACCAGTCAGTAGACTACCAGTCAGTAAACTAACAGCAACCAGTCAGTAGACTACCAGCTACCAGTCAACAGACCACCAGTCAATAGACCACCAGTCAGTAGACTACCAGTTTGTAGACTACCAGTCAGTAGACCACCAGTCAGTAGACCACCAGTCAGTAGACAACCAGTCAGTAGACTACCAGCTACCAGTCAGTAGACTACCAGTCAGTAAACTACCAGTCAGTAGACCACCAGTCAATAGACCACCAGTCAGTAGACTACCAGTCAGTAGACTACCAGTCACTAGGCTACCAGTCACTAGACTACCAGTCAGTAGACTACCAGCTACCAGTCAGTAGACCACCAGTCAACCAGTCAGTAGACCACCAGTCAATAGACTACCAGTCAGCAGACTACCAGTTAATAGACTACCAGTCAGTAGACTACCAGTCAGTAGACTACCAGCTACCAGTCAGTAGACCACCAGTCAGTAGACTACCAGCTACCAGTCAGTAGACCACCAGTCAACCAGTCAGTAGACCACCAGTCAATAGACTACCAGTCAGCAGACTACCAGTTAATAGACTACCAGTCAGTAGACTACCAGTCAGTAGACTACCAGCTACCAGTCAGTAGACTACCAGTCAGTAGACTACCAGTCAGTAGACCACCAGTCAGTAGACTACCAGCTACCAGTCAGTAGACTACCAGTCAGTAGACTACCAGTCAATAGACCACCAGTCAGTAGAACACCAGTCAGTAGACCACCAGTCAGTAGACTACCAGCTACCAGTCAGTAGACTACCAGTCAGTAGACTACCATTCAATAGACTACCAGTCAGTAGACCACCAGTCAGTAGACTACCAGCTACCAGTCAGTAGACTTCCAGTCAGTAGACTACCAGTCAATAGACTACCAGTCAGTAGACCACCAGTCAGTAGACTACCAGTCAGTAGACTACCAGTCAGTAGACTACCAGTCGGTAGACCACCAGCTACCAGTCAGTAGACTACCAGTCAGTAGACTACCAGTCAGTAGACTACCAGTCAATAGACTACCAGTCAATAGACTACCAGTCAGTAGACGACCAGTCAGTAGACGACCAGTCAGTAGACCACCAGTCAGTAGACCAGCAGTCAGTAGACTACCAGTCAGTAGACTACCAGTCAGTAGACTACCAGTCAGTAGACTACCAGCTACCAGTCAGTAGACTACCAGTCAATAGACTAACAGTCAATAGACTACCAGTCAGTAGACTACCATTCAATAGACTACCAGTCAATAGACCACCAGTCAATAGACTACCAGTCAGTAGACCACCATTCAGTAGACCACCAGTCAGTAAACTACCAGCCACCAGTCAGTAGACCACCAGTCAGTAGACTACCAGCTACCAGTCAGTAGACTACCAGTCAGTAGACTACCAGCCACCAGTCAGTAGACTACCAGCCACCAGTCAGTAGACTACCAGCTACCAGTCAGTAGACTACCAGCCACCAGTCAGTAAACTAGCAGCCACCAGTCAGTAGACCACCAGTCAGTAGACTACCAGCTACCAGTCAGTAGACTACCAGTCAGTAGACTACCAGCCACCAGTCAGTAGACTACCAGCCACCAGTCAGTAGACTACCAGCTACCAGTCAGTAGACTACCAGCCACCAGTCAGTAGACTACCAGCCACCAGTCAGTAGACTACCAGCTACCAGTCAGTAGACTACCAGCTACCAGTCAGTAGACCACCAGTCAATAGACTACCAGTCAGTAGACCACCAGTCAGTAGACTACCAGCTACCAGTCAGTAGACTACCAGTCAGTAGACAACCAACTACCAGTCAGTAAACTACCAGTCAGTAGACTACCAGCTACCAGTCAGTAGACTACCAGTCAGAAGACTACCAGTCAGTAGACCACCAGTCAGTAGACTACCAGCTACCAGTCAATAGACTACCAGTCAGTAGACTACCAGTCAGTAGACTACCAGTCAGCAGACCACCAGTCAGTAAACTACCAGCTACCAGTCAATAGACTACCAGTCAGTAGACTACCAGTCAGTAGACTACCAGTCAGTAGACTACCAGTCAGTAGACCACCAGTCAGTAGACTACCAGCTACCAGTCAATAGACTACCAGTCAGTAGACTACCAGTCAGTAGACTACCAGTCAGTAGACTACCAGTCAGTAGACCACCAGTCAGTAGACCACCAGTCAGTAGACTACCAGCTACCAGTCAGTAGACTACCAGTCAGTAGACTACCATTCAATAGACTACCAGTCAGTAGACCACCAGTCAGTAGACTACCAGCTACCAGTCAGTAGACTACCAGTCAGTAGACCACCAGTCAGTAGACTACCAGTCAGTAGACTACCAGTCGGTAGACCACCAGTCGGTAGACCACCAGCTACCAGTCAGTAGACTACCAGTCAGTAGACTACCAGCTACCAGTCAATAGACTACCAGTCAGTAGACTACCAGTCAGTAGACTACCAGCTACCAGTCAATAGACTACCAGTCAGTAGACTACCAGTCAGTAGACTACCAGCTACCAGTCAGTAGACTACCAGTCAGTAGACTACCAGCTACCAGTCAGTAGACTACCAGCTACCAGTCAGTAGACTACCAGTCAATAGACTACCAGTCAATAGACTACCAGTCTATAGACTACCAGCTACCAGTCAGTAGACTACCAGTCAGTAGACTACCAGTCAGTAGACCACCAGTCATTAGACCACCAGTCAGTAGACCACCAGTCAGTAGACTACCAGTCAGTAGACTACCAGCTACCAGTCAGTAGACTACCAGTCAGTAGACTACCATTCAATAGACTACCAGTCAGTAGACCACCAGTCAGTAGACTACCAGCTACCAGTCAGTAGATTACCAGTCAGTAGACTGCCAGTCGGTAGACCACCAGCTACCAGTCAGTAGACTACCAGCTACCAGTCAATAGACTACCAGTCAGTAGACTACCAGTCAGTAGGCTACCAGCTACCAGTCAATAGACTACCAGTCAGTAGACTACCAGCTACCAGTCAATAGACTACCAGTCAGTAGACTACCAGTCAGTAGACTACCAGCTACCAGTCAGTAGACTACCAGTCAGTAGACTACCAGCTACCAGTCAGTAGACTACCAGTCAATAGACTACCAGTCAATAGACTACCAGCTACCAGTCAGTAGACTACCAGTCAGTAGACTACCAGTCAGTAGACTACCAGTCAGTAGACTACCAGTCAGTAGACTACTAGTCAATAGACTACCAGTCAATAGACTACCAGCTACCAGTCAGTAGACTACCAGTCAGTAGACTACCAGTCAGTAGACTACCAGTCAGTAGACTACTAGTCAATAGACTACCAGTCAATAGACTACCAGCTACCAGTCAGTAAACTACCAGTCAATAGACTACCAGTCAGTAGACCACCAGTCAGTAGACCACCAGTCAGTAAACTACCAGTCAGTAGACTACCAGCTACCAGTCAGTAGACTACCAGTCAGTAGACTACCAGTCAGTAGACTACCAGCTACCAGTCAATAGACTACCAGTCAGTAGACTACCAGTCATTAGACTACCAGCTACCAGTCAATAGACTACCAGTCAGTAGACTACCAGCTACCAGTCAGTAGACTACCAGTCAGTAGACTACCAGCTACCAGTCAGTAGACTACCAGTCAATAGAAAACCAGTCAATAGACTACCAGTCTATAGACTACCAGCTACCAGTCAGTAGACTACCAGTCAGTAGACTACCAGTCAGTAGACCACCAGTCAGTAGACCACCAGTCAGTAGACTACCAGCTACCAGTCAGTAGACTACCAGTCAATAGAAAACCAGTCAATAGACTACCAGTCTATAGACTACCAGCTACCAGTCAGTAGACTACCAGTCAGTAGACTACCAGTCAGTAGACTACCAGTCAGTAGACCACCAGTCAGTAGACCACCAGTCAGTAAACTACCAGTCAGTAGACTACCAGCTACCAGTCAGTAGACTACCAGTCAGTAGACTGCCAGTCAGTAGACTACCAGTCATTAGACTACCAGCTACCAGTCAATGGACTACCAGTCAGTAGACTACCAGCTACCAGTCAATAGACTACCAGTCAGTAGACTACCAGTCAGTAGACTACCAGCTACCAGTCAGTAGACTACCAGTCAGTAGACTACCAGCTACCAGTCAGTAGACTACCAGCTACCAGTCAGTAGACTACCAGTCAATAGACTACCAGTCAATAGACTACCAGTCTATAGACTAC
This sequence comes from Salvelinus fontinalis, assembly GCF_029448725.1. Taxonomy (NCBI): domain Eukaryota; kingdom Metazoa; phylum Chordata; class Actinopteri; order Salmoniformes; family Salmonidae; genus Salvelinus; species Salvelinus fontinalis. Next base: position 1,220,997 of record NC_074673.1, read on the forward strand.
CAGCTACCAGTCAGTAGACTACCAGTCAGTAGACTACCAGTCAGTAGACCACCAGTCAGTAGACTACCAGCTACCAGTCAGTAGACTACCAGTCAATAGACTACCAGTCAATAGACTACCAGTCTATAGACTACCAGCTACCAGTCAGTAGACTACCAGTCAGTAGACTACCAGTCAGTAGACTACCAGTCAGTAGACCACCAGTCAGTAGACTACCAGTCAGTAAACTACCAGCTACCAGTCAGTAGACTACCAGTCAGTAGACTACCATTCAATAGACTACCAGTCAGTAGACCACCAGTCAGTAGACTACCAGCTACCAGTCAGTAGATTACCAGTCAGTAGACTACCAGTCGGTAGACCACCAGCTACCAGTCAGTAGACTACCAGCTACCAGTCAATAGACTACCAGTCAGTAGACTACCAGTCAGTAGGCTACCAGCTACCAGTCAATAGACTACCAGTCAGTAGACTACCAGCTACCAGTCAATAGACTACCAGTCAGTAGACTACCAGCTACCAGTCAGTAGACTACCAGTCAGTAGACTACCAGCTACCAGTCAGTAGACTACCAGTCAATAGACTACCAGTCAATAGACTACCAGTCAATAGACTACCAGCTACCAGTCAGTAGACTACCAGTCAGTAGACTACCAGTCAGTAGACTACCAGTCAGTAGACTACTAGTCAATAGACTACCAGTCAATAGACTACCAGCTACCAGTCAGTAGACTACCAGTCAGTAGACTACCAGTCAGTAGACTACCAGTCAGTAGACTACTAGTCAATAGACTACCAGTCAATAGACTACCAGCTACCAGTCAGTAAACTACCAGTCAATAGACTACCAGTCAGTAGACCACCAGTCAGTAGACCACCAGTCAGTAAACTACCAGTCAGTAGACTACCAGTCAGTAGACTACCAGTCAGTAGACTACCAGTCAGTAGACTACCAGCTACCAGTCAGTAGACTACTAGTCAATAGACTACCAGTCAGTAGACCACCAGTCAGTAGACTACCAGCTACCAGTCAGTAGACTACCAGTCAGTAGACTACTAGTCAATAGACTACCAGTCAGTAGACCACCAGTCAGTAGACTACCAGCTACCAGTCAGTAGACTACCAGTCAGTAGACTACCAGTCAGTAGACTACTAGTCAATAGACTACCAGTCAGTAGACCACCAGTCAGTAGACTACCAGTCAGTAGACTACATATAACTATGTATAAGCAACATTAAAACAAGAAAAAGGGGAAATTATATTAGAGTAGACTACCAGCTACCAGTCAGTAGACTACCAGTCAGTAGACTACCAGTCAGTAGACTACCAGTCAGTAGACTACTAGTCAATAGACTACCAGTCAGTAGACCACCAGTCAGTAGACTACCAGTCAGTAGACTACATATAACTATGTATAAGCAACAAAAAAACAAGAAAAAGGGGAAATTATATTATTCTATACTAAAACAATTGCTCAGATAAATGATTGACTGCCCGATATATATTCTTTAAATAAAGTAGTTAAAAGTTTAATATTTGGCAGGGCCAAGCTTGCTGACATCCAGCACCTATATACTAGGCGGTGTCAGAGGAAAGACCATACATTTGTCAGAGACTCCAGTCACCCAAGTCAATGGCGGTTCTCTCTGCTACCACATGGTAAACGGTACAAGTTGCGCCAAGTCTTGGTCCAAAAGTCTCCTTAACAACTTCTAACCCCAAGCCATAAGACTGTAGTAACCTGTAGACTGCTGAACAATTAATCAAATGGCCAACCGGACTTTTTGTTTTTACACTGCTGCTACTCGCTATTTGTGATCTACCTACATGCACAAATTACCTCAATTACCACGACTAACCTGTACTAACCTGTGCTAACCTGTACTAACCTGTGCTAACCTGTACTAACCTGCACTAACCTGTACTAACCTGTGGTAACCTGTGCTAACCTGTAGTAACCTGTGCTCCCGCATATTGACTCAGTTCTGGTACCCCTGTATTTAGCCTCATTATTGTGTTACTTTTTTAGATTTTGTAAATATTTTATTTTTAACCTTTATTTAACTAGGCAAGTCAGTTAAGAACACATTCTTATTTACAATGAAGGCCTACCAGGGAACAGTGGGTTATTAATAACTGCCTTGTTCAGGGGCAGAACGACAGATTTTTACCTTGTCAGCTCAGGGATTCAAACTTGCAACCTTTCGGTTACTGGCCCAACGCTCCTGACACCCCTCCACTCTAACCACTAGGCTACCTGACACCCCTCCACTCTAACCACTAGGCTACCTGACACCCCTCCACTCTAACCACTAGGCTACCTGACACCCCTCCACTCTAACCACTAGGCTACCTGACACCCCTCCACTCTAACCACTAGGCTACCTGACACCCCTCCACTCTAACCACTAGGCTACCTGACACCCCATTTTCTTAATAACTCTATTTTCTTGAAACCTATTTGTTGGTTAAGGGCTTGTGAATAAGCATTTCACTGTAAAGTCTACACCCGTTGTATTCGGCGCATGTGACAAATACCATTTGATTTGGTTTGATTTCATGACGAAAATCCCAAATTAGAAAAAGGAAAATCGACACATGCCTTTTTAAATGGAGCTAAGGCCCCTTTCCATGTTACCTTGTATCAACAAGGTGGCTCTGAGAATACTGAAACATTGTATCAACAAGGTGGCTCTGAGAATACTGAAACATTGTATCAACAAGGTGGCTCTGAGAATACTGAAACATTGTATCAACATGAAGTTCTGAGAATACTGAAACATTGTATCAACATGAAGCTCTGAGAATACTGAAACATTGTATCAACATGAAGCTCTGAGAATACTGAAACATTGTATCAACAAGAAGCTCTGAGAATACTGAAACATTGTATCAACAAGGTGGCTCTGAGAATACTGAAACATTGTATCAACAAGGTGGCTCTGAGAATACTGAAACATTGTATGAACATGAAGCTCTGAGAATACTGAAACATTGTATCAACAAGGTGGCTCTGAGAATACTGAAACATTGTATCAACAAGGTGGCTCTGAGAATACTGAAACATTGTATCAACAAGGTGGCTCTGAGAATACTGAAACATTGTATCAACAAGGTGGCTCTGAGAATACTGAAACATTGTATCAACAAGGTGGCTCTGAGAATACTGAAACATTGTATCAACAAGGTGGCTCTGAGAATACTGAAACATTGTATCAACAAGGTGGCTCTGAGAAGACTGAAACATTGTATCAACAAGGTGGTTCTGAGAATACTGAAACATTGTATCAACAAGGTGGCTCTGAGAATACTGAAACATTGTATCAACATGAAGTTCTGAGAATACTGAAACATTGTATCAACATGAAGCTCTGAGAATACTGAAACATTGTATCAACAAGAAGCTCTGAGAATACTGAAACATTGTATCAACAAGGTGGCTGTGAGAATACTGAAACATTGTATCAACAAGGTGGCTCTGAGCATACTGAAACATTGTATCAACAAGGTGGCTCTGAGAATACTGAAACATTGTATCAACAAGGTGGCTCTGAGAATACTGAAACATTGTATCAACATGAAGCTCTGAGAATACTGAAACATTGTATCAACAAGAAGCTCTGAGAATACTGAAACATTGTATCAACAAGAAGCTCTGAGAATACTGAAACATTGTATCAACAAGGTGGCTCTGAGAATACTGAAACATTGTATCAACAAGGTGGCTCTGAGAATACTGAAACATTGTATCAACATGAAGCTCTGAGAATACTGAAACATTGTATCAACAAGAAGCTCTGAGAATACTGAAACATTGTATCAACAAGAAGCTCTGAGAATACTGAAACATTGTATCAACAAGGTGGCTCTGAGAATACTGAAACATTGTATCAACAAGGTGGCTCTGAGAATACTGAAACATTGTATCAACAAGGTGGCTCTGAGAATACTGAAACATTGTATCAACAAGGTGGCTCTGAGAAGACTGAAACATTGTATCAACAAGGTGGCTCTGAGAATACTGAAACATTGTATCAACAAGGTGGCTCTGAGAATACTGAAACATTGTATCAACATGAAGCTCTGAGAATACTGAAACATTGTATCAACAAGGTGGCTCTGAGAATACTGAAACATTGTATCAACATGAAGCTCTGAGAATACTGAAACATTGTATCAACATGAAGCTCTGAGAATACTGAAACATTGTATCAACAAGGTGGCTCTGAGAATACTGAAACATTGTATCAACATGAAGCTCTGAGAATACTGAAACATTGTATCAACATGAAGCTCTGAGAATACTGAAACATTGTATCAACAAGGTGGCTCTGAGAATACTGAAACATTGTATCAACAAGGTGGCTCTGAGAATACTGAAACATTGTATCAACAAGGTGGTTCTGAGAATTTTGATATTGCAACATAGTAGCCAATGAGAGGGCTCGTGTAAATGTTTCCCCCGTCCCAGCATGTCTCTGATATTATTGTGTTTCCTATGCAACATCTATAGCTCCACACTATAGCTAAATAACTTAGCAATATTTAATTATGTTTTGCCAGCAAGACTGATCTGTTACAATATCTCATTTTAATTCAGGACAAGCAAGTCTGATACAGAGTGAGAGGTGGAAATGCATTATAGCAGAGGCAGGCTACAGGTAAGGTTTAGAGATTTTTTTTATTTTTATTTTAACCTTTATTTAACGAGGCAAGTCAGTTAAGAACAAATTCTTATTTACTATGACGGCCTAGGAACAGTGGGTTAACTGCCTGTTCAGGGGCAGAACGACAGATTTGTACCTTGTCAGCTCGGGGATTTGAACTTGCAACCTTCCGGTTACTAGTCCAACGCTCTAACCACTAGGCTACCCTGCCGAGGATGATGAGGAAGTAGGCCACTGGGTACAGACCTCATGGGTACAGACCTCATGTCAACGTCTGATTTTGATTTACGTTTGGTTAAATTGTCAACTAACGTGAAATAAAAACTAAAAACATTCACCATGTTATTGGATTTAGGTTCAAAGTTGGTGTGAAAAAAAGACACATTCCCTTATATGTTAAGGATTTGTTTTCAAAGCCAATCAGTTTTTCATGTCGAACGTTTGGTTGAAAATGACGTGGAAACATCAGAAGTTTAGACAAGTGAAACTCGTTTAATCGATGTTGTTTTATAGTCACGAAATACACTGCAACAGCCGTCGCATTTTATTTGGGATTGGAACGATTAAGGTTTTAGTCTACATCATTTAAAATGTTTGGTGTTGAGCTCAGGTGACTGGAGGAGAGAAGGAGGGGATACCAACCAGATGTTCCTCCTATGTCCATGGCTTTGAGATTGCGTGCTTTGATGATGTTCACAGTGATGGTGTTGGCTGTTGGGTTATAGCACAGAGACACCAGCAGGTCCCCTCGCCTCCCCTGGGGAACACACACACGCACGCACGCACGCACACGCACACACACACACACACACACACACACACACACACACACACACACACACACACACACACACACACAGTTAGTCACTATGTACAGACAAAGCGAAACCAACAGGTATCACAGTTAATTGTGAAAAAGACGTTCACTTTTTTACATGATTTTCTTTCTTCATAACGCAATCGTGTACATTACACAAATTCCAATTTGTTGTGGCTAACGTTAGCTAGGCTAGCTTGGTGGCTAACGTTAGCTAGGCCAGCTTGGTGGCTAACGTTAGCTAGGCTAGCTTGGTGGCTAACGTTAGCTAGGCTAGCTTGGTGGCTAACGTTAGCTAGGCTAGATTGGTGGCTAACGTTAGCTAGGCTAGCTTGGTGGCTAACGTTAGCTAGGCTAGCTTGGTGGCTAACAATAGCTAGGCTAGCTTGGTGGCTAACAATAGCTAGGCTAGAGGTTAAGGCTAGGGTTAAGGGTTAAGATTAGGGCTAGGGTTAGGGTTTAAGGTTAGGGTTAGGTAACATGCTAGCTATGTAAGTTAAGGGTAGAGTCAGCGTTAGCTAACATGGGTTAGGGTTAGCGTTAGCTAACATGGGTCAGGGTTAGGGTTAGCTAACATGGCTTAGGGTTATCATTAGCTAACATGGGTTAGCGTTAGCTAACATGGGTTAGGGTTAGCATTAGCTAACATGGGTTAGGGTTAGGTCTAGCGTTAGCTAACAGGCTAAGTAGTTGCAAAGTTGCTGCAATGCTAAAGTGATGAGATTCAAACACAGAAACTTTAGGTTGGTAGACGTTCGGAATATACAACCACCCCTCCACCCCTCGACCCAACCACCCATCCACCCCTCCACCCAACCAACCAACCACCCCTCCACCCAACCAACCACCCCTCCACCCAACCACCCAGCCACCCCATCCACCCCAGCCACCCCAGCCACCCAACCACCCACTTACCCCATCCACCCCAGCCACCCCATCCACCCCAGCCACCCCAGCCACCCAGCCACCCCATCCACCCAACCACCCATCCACCCCATCCACCCCATCCACCCCAGCCACCCCAGCTTTGAATTGTCCAACCTCCAACCTGGATTTCTGCAAAACCTTAACATTTTAGGAAAGTTACCTGAACTGTTCACCCCCCTTACAGCACCGTTCATGCATGGTTTGAGTTCCTTCTTCCCCCTTCCCCTATCCTCCCCTATCCTCCCCTATCCTCCCCTTCTCCTCCCCTCCTCCTCCCCTCCTCCTCCCCTCCTCCTCCCCTATCCTCCCCTATCCTCCCCTATCCTCCCCTCCTCCTCCCCTCCTCCTCCCCTCCTATCCTCCCCTCCTATCCTCCCCTCCTCCTCCCCTCCTCCTCCCCCTCTCCTATCCTCCTCCCCTATCCTCCCCTCCTCCTCCCCTCCTCCCCTCCTCCTCCCCTCCTCATCCCATCCTCCCCTCCTCCTCCCATCCTCATCCCATCCTCCCCTCCTCCTCCCCTCCTCCTCCCCTCCTCCTCCCCTCCCCCTCTCCTATCCTCCTCCCCTATCTTCCCCTCCTCCTCCCCTCCTCCTCCCCTATCCTCCCCTCCTCCTCCCCTCCCCCTCTCCTATCCTCCTCCCCTATCTTCCCCTCCTCCTCCCCTCCTCCTCCCCTATCTTCCCCTCCTCCTCCCCTCCTCCTCCCCTATCCTCCCCACCTCCTCCCCTCCTATCCTCCCCCTCTCCTATCCTCCTCCCCTATCCTCCCCTCCTATCCTCCCCTCCTCCTCCCCTCTCCCTCTCCCTCTCCAGCCTTACAGCTCCATCCATGCATGGCTTGAGTTCCTTCCAGAAGGTCTGCATGTGTCCCAGGTTACTGAGCTTGTTGAGAGGGATGGAAACCTCCCCTCCTCCTCCCCTATCTTCCCCTCCTCCTCCCCTCCTCCTCCCCTATCCTCCCCTCCTATCCTCCCCTCCTCCTCCTCCTCCCCTCTCCCTCCCCCTCTCCAGCCTTACAGCTCCATCCATGCATGGCTTGAGTTCCTTCCAGAAGGTCTGCATGTGTCCCAGGTCACTGAGCTTGTTGAGAGGGATGGAAACCTCTCCGATGGGGTCGTTACGACTGAACCGGTCAAAGTCCAACACCTGCAGGTACAGAGTCCTCTCCCTCACTTTCTCGTATGGGAAACCTGGAGGGAGGGAAGGGGGGAGAAAGGGAGAGAGGGAGGGAGGGAGAGGGGAGAGAGGGAGGGAGGGAGAGGGGAGGGGAGGGAGGGAGGGAGGGAGAGGGGAGGGGGAGAGAGAGCGAAACAGACACAGAAAAAAGGTTAAAAAGTATCAGACCCTTTTAAAAAATGTAATTTAAAATTTTTCGCCTAAAATTACATTCCCAAATCTAACTGCCTGTAGCTCAGGACCTGAAGCAAGGATATGCATATTCTTGATACCTTTTGAAAAAGGAAACACTTTGAAGTCTGTGGAAATGTGAAATTAATGTAGAATATAACACATCTAGATCTGGTAAAAGATAATACAAAGAAATCATTTCATCTTTTGAAATGCAAGAGAAAGGCCACAATGTATTATTGCAGTTTAGGCACACTTTCGATTTTGGCCACTAGATGGCAGCAGTGTATGTGCAAAGTTGTAGACTGATCCAATTAACCATTGTATTACTGTTCAAAATGTTTTATCAAGTCTGCCCAAATGTGCCTAATTGGTTTATTTATATATTTTCAAGTACATAACTGTGCACTCTCCTCAAACAATAGCATGGTATTATTTCACTGTAATAGCTACTGTAAATTGGACAGTGCAGTTAGATTAACAAGAATTTCAGCTTTCTGCCAATATCAGATATGTCTATGTCCTGGGAAATGTTCTTGTTACTTAAAACGTCATGCTAATCACATTAGCGCAAGTTAGCTCAACCGTCCCGCGGGGGACACACCCTATAACCCTAACCCTATATTGAAACGATACCTAACCTTAACCTAACCCTCGTTCCAAAACCTTAACCCTAAAATTAAAGCTGCACTATGCAGAAATTGCTCCACCATTTCCTGGTTGCTAAAATTCTAATTGTATATAATATATAATATATTATATTATATTAATACCAAATTCTAATTGTTTGCCTAATTTCAGTTTATGTGACAAAACAAGGAAGTATATTGTAGCCAATCCCTGTTCCATCTAAACCGCCGTGAAGTATATAATAAAAGTTTGATCATGTGAAATGTATAATAAAAGATCATAATCTAAAATATTGTATTTTTTAGCTGTTTGAAGCTGGTGTACAAAACGGAAAGTAAAAGATGCAAAAACTAAACATAAGAACGGGAAGCATAGAAATAGCGCAAATAGAACAGGTCTACCACTTCTTAGACTGGCTTTCAATGAGAATGACAGATCTATAACTCACAGTTCTATGTGAATTTGGTCAGGTCGCCCAAAAAGTTACAAATTGAAGTTACATATTTAACCTCGTTCCTAAACCTAACCTTAACCAAACCCTTGTTCTTAACCCTAACCTTAACCCAACCCTCATTCCTAACCTTAACCCTAACCCTAACCATAACCTAACCCTCATTCCTAAACCTAACTTTTGTTCATAAACCTAACCCTAACCTTAATCTAATCCTCGTTCCTAAACCTAACCTTAACCAAAACCTAGTTTCTAAACCTAACCTTAAACCTAACCTTAACCTAACCCTCATCCCTAAACCTAACCATTACCCTAAACTTAACCTAAACCTAGTTAGAATTTGTTCTTAACTGACTTGACTAGTTACATAAAAAAAAAATACAAATAACAGGCAGCAATTGCGAGTGTACCCATGAGTTTACCACTAGGGTTCCCAGTCACCGTGCTGTGGTTAAATGCGGTGGATCGCGCCTTCAGTTTTGCACAATCCACAGTTTTTGGTTTGGATATGTTCAAATCATCACAGTAGGAGCAACATCCTCTATCCACTTCCTGATGAACCCAGTCACAGTAGGAACAACATCCTCTATCCACTTCCTGATGAACCCAGTCACAGTAGGAACAACATCCTCTATCCACTTCCTGATGAACCCAGTCACAGCAGGAACAACATCCTCTATCCACTTCCTGATGAACCCAGTCACAGTAGGAACAACATCCTCTATCCACTTCCTGATGAACCCAGTCACAGTAGGAACAACATCCTCTATGTACTTCCTGATGAACCCAGTCACAGTAGAAACAACATCCTCTATCCACTTCCTGATGAACCCAGTCACAGTAGGAACAACATCCTCTATCCACTTCCTGATGAACCCAGTCACAGTAGGAACAACATCCTCTATCCACTTCCTGATGAACCCAGTCACAGTAGGAACAACATCCTCTACCCACTTCCTGATGAACCCAGTCACAGTAGGAACAACATCCTCTAGCCACTTCCTGATGAACCCAGTCACAGTAGGAACAACATCCTCTATCCACTTCCTGATGAACCCAGTCACAGTAGGAACAACATCCTCTATCCACTTCCTGATGAACCCAGTCACAGTAGGAACAACATCCTCTATGTACTTCCTGATGAACCCAGTCACAGTAGAAACAACATCCTCTATCCACTTCCTGATGAACCCAGTCACAGTAGGAACAACATCCTCTATGTACTTCCTGATGAACCCAGTCACAGTAGAAACAACATCCTCTATCCACTTCCTGATGAACCCAGTCACAGTAGGAACAACATCCTCTATCCACTTCCTGATGAACCCAGTCACAGTAGGAACAACATCCTCTATCCACTTCCTGATGAACCCAGTCACAGTAGGAACAACATCCTCTACCCACTTCCTGATGAACCCAGTCACAGTAGGAACAACATCCTCTAGCCACTTCCTGATGAACCCAGTCACAGTAGGAACAACATCCTCTATCCACTTCCTGATGAACCCAGTTACAGTAGGAACAACATCCTCTATCCACTTCCTGATGAACCCAGTCACAGTAGGAACAACATCCTCTATCCACTTCCTGATGAACCCAGTCACAGTAGGAACAACATCCTCTATCCACTTCCTGATGAACCCAGTCACAGTAGGAACAACATCCTCTATCCACTTCCTGATGAACCCAGTCACAGTAGGAACAACATCCTCTACCCACTTCCTGATGAACCCAGTCACAGTAGGAACAACATCCTCTATCCACTTCCTGATGAACCCAGTCACAGTAGGAACAACATCCTCTATCCACTTCCTGATGAACCCAGTCACAGTAGGAACAACATCCTCTATCCACTTCCTGATGAACCCAGTCACAGTAGGAACAACATCCTCTATCCACTTCCTGATGAACCCAGTCACAGTAGGAACAACATCCTCTACCCACTTCCTGATGAACCCAGTCACAGTAGGAACAACATCCTCTATCCACTTCCTGATGAACCCAGTCACAGTAGGAACTACATCCTCTATCCACTTCCTGATGAACCCAGTCACAGTAGGAACTACATCCTCTATCCACTTCCTGATGAACCCCGTCACAGTAGGAACAACATCCTCTATCCACTTCCTGATGAACCCAGTCACAGTAGGAACAACATCCTCTATTCACTTCCTGATGAACCCAGTCACAGTAGGAACAACATCCTCTACCACTTCCTGATGAACCCGGTCACTGAGTCAGTGTATACGTCAATGTCATTCTCAGATGCAACCCAGAATATATCCCAGTCTGATCAAAACAATCGTGAAGCAGCCTCCCACTGCAACGCAATGCTTAAGGCATCATTACAGACCCGGTTTCAATTTCTGGGTTAGGGGAGAGTTTGGCAGGACGGAATTTCCTTGTCCTATCACACTCTAGCGACTCCTTGTGGTGGGCCCTTTGCCTGCAAGCTGACTTTGGTCGCCAGCTGGACAGTGTTTTCTCCAACACATTGGTGCGGCTTGTTTCCGGGTTAAGCAAGCAGTGTGTCAAGAAGCAGTGCAGCTTGGCAGGTTCGTGTTTCGGAGGACGTATGGCTCTCAAGCTTCACCTCTCCCGAGTCCGTAGTGGAGTGGCACCGATGGAACAAGACTGTAACGACCAATTGGATACCACAAATAAGGGGTAAAAGTACAAAAAAAAATATTATAATCTTGAAGCATAGATTCCGATTGGTCAGACCTATGTTGAACAGTCCTTACCACGGGTACTTCCCGTGTCTTCGTCCAGGACCCAGTTGCACAGGGCGGGGTTCAGACCCAGGGCCTCAAGCTTAATGATGAGCTTGGAAGGTACTATGGTGTTGAATGCTGAGCTATAGTCAATGAACAGCTTTCTTACATAGGTATTCCTCCAGATGGGATAGGGCAGTGTGCAGTGTGATGGCGATTGTATTGTCTGTGGACCTATTGGGACGGTAAGCAAATTGAAGTGGGTCTAGGGTGTCAGGTAGGGTGGAGGTGATATGGTCCTTGACTAGTCTCTCAAAGCACTTCATGATGACAGAATTGAGTGCTATGAGGCAATAGTCATTTAGTTCAGTTACATTTGCTTTCTTGGGTACAGGAACAACAATGATGACCATCTTGAAGCATGTGGGGACAGCAGACTAGGATAGGGAGAGATTGAATATGTCAGTAAACACACCAGCCAGCTGGTCTGCACATGCTTCGAGGAGGCGGCTAGGGATGCCGTCTGGGCTGGCAGCATAGCGAGGGTTAACACACTTAAACGTCTTACTCGCGTTGGCTGTGTTATTCTCAAAGCGGGCGAAGAAGGTGTTTAGCTTGTCCGGAAGCAAGATGTCGGTGTCCGCGACGTGGCTGATTTTCCTTTTGTAGTCCGTGACTGTCTGCATTGTCTGTAGACCCTGCCACATACGTCTTGTGTCTGAGCCGTTGAATTACGACTCCCACTTTGTCTCTGTACTAACGTTTTGCCTGTTTGATTGCCTTACGGAGGGAATAACTACACTGTTTGTATCCGGCCATATTCCCAGTCACCTTGTCATGGTTTATTGTGATGGTTCGCGCTTTCAGTTTTGTGCGAATGCTGCCATCTATCCACGGTTTCTGGTTAGGGGTAGGTTTTAATAGTCACAGTGGGTACTACATCTCCTATACACTTCCTGATAAACTCAGTCACCGAATCAGTGTATTCGTCAATGTTATTCTCGGAGGCTACCCGGAACATATCCCAGTCCGCGTGATCAAAACAATCTTGAAGCATGGATTTCGATTGGTCAGACCAGCATTGAATAGTCCTTAGCACGGGTGCTTCCTGTTTGAGTTTCTGCCTATAGGAAGGGAGGAGCAAGAGTGGTTTTGGCTTGAGGGGGAATATACACGGCTGTGACTATAACTGAAGATAATTCTCTTGGGAGGTAATACGGTCGGCATTTGATTGTGAGGTATTCTAGGTCGGGGGGGGGGGGGGTTCCTGTATGTTATCACAATCACACCATGAGTGGTAAATCATGAAACATACACCCATCCTTTTTTCCCGGAGAGATATTTATTTATGTCTACGATATGAACTGAGAACCCAACTGGCTGTAAGGACTCAGAAAATATATTCTGAGAGAGCCATGTTTCCGTGAAACAGAGTTGAGGTACCATTAGTGAGTAAAATACTCTGAAGCGGATGTAGCTAATAATGCGTGAAACGGTTAACTAAGCAAATAATGTAAGAAATAACACACAGATGAGTGAAGCAGTATGTAACTCTTTTTAAAGTGACCAGTGATGTAGAAAGGGCAGCAGCCTCTAAGGAGCAGGGTTGAGTAATGGCTAGTGATGGCTATTTAACTAAGCAAATAATGTAAGAAATAACACACAAAAAATTGAAATACTGACAAGCGACAGGGCGACTATTTCTGTTGGTGCCATCATAACCCTCACCTTAACCTTACCCTCGTTCCTAACCCTCACCTTAACCTTACCCTCGTTCCTAAACCTAACCCTAATCTTAACCTTACCCTCGTTCCTAAACCTAACCCTAATCTTAACCTTACCCTCGTTCCTAAACCTAATCTTAACCTTACCCTCGTTCCTAAACCTAACCCTAATCTTAACCTTACCCTCGTTCCTAAACCTAACCCTAATCTTAACCTTACCCTCGTTCCTAAACCTAACCCTAATCTTAACCTTACCCTTGTTCCTAAACCTAACCCTAATCTTAACCTTCCCCTCGTTCCTAAACCTAACCCTAATCTTAACCTTACCCTCGTTCCTAAACCTAACCCTAATCTTAACCTTACCCTCGTTCCTAAACCTAACCCTAATCTTAACCTTACCCTCGTTCCTAAACCTAACCCTAATCTTAACCTTACCCTCGTTCCTAAACATAACCCTAATCTTAACCTTACTCTCGTTCCTAAACCTAACCCTAATCTTAACCTTACCCTCGTTCCTAAACCTAACCCTAATCTTAACCTTCCCCTCGTTCCTAAACCTAACCCTAATCTTAACCTTCCCCTCGTTCCTAAACCTAACCCTAATCTTAACCTTAATCTCGTTCCTAAACCTAACCCTAATCTTAACCTTACCCTCGTTCCTAAACCTAACCCTAATCTTAACCTTACCCTCGTTCCTAAACCTAACCCTAATCTTAACCTTACTCTCGTTCCTAAACCTAACCCTAATCTTAACCTTACCCTCGTTCCTAAATCTAACCCTAATCTTAACCTTACCCTCGTTCCTAAACCTAACCTTAACCTTACCCTCGTTCCTAAACCTGACCCTAATCTTAACCTTACCCTCGTTCCTAAACCTAACCCTAATCTTAACCTTACCCTCGTTCCTAAAAATAACCCTAATCTTAACCTTACCCTTCGTTCCTAAACCTAACCCTAATCTTAACCTTACCCTCGTTCCTAAACCTAACCCTAATCTTAACCTTCCCCTCGTTCCTAAACCTAACCCTAATCTTAACCTTCCCCTCGTTCCTAAACCTAACCCTAATCTTAACCTTAATCTCGTTCCTAAACCTAACCCTAATCTTAACCTTACCCTCGTTCCTAAACCTAACCCTAATCTTAACCTTACCCTCGTTCCTAAACCTAACCCTAATCTTAACCTTACTCTCGTTCCTAAACCTAACCCTAATCTTAACCTTACCCTCGTTCCTAAACCTAACCCTAATCTTAACCTTACCCTCGTTCCTAAACCTAACCTTAACCTTACCCTCGTTCCTAAACCTGACCCTAATCTTAACCTTACCCTCGTTCCTAAACCTAACCCTAATCTTAACCTTACCCTCGTTCCTAAACCTAACCCTAATCTTAACCTTACCCTTCGTTCCTAAACCTAACCCTAATCTTAACCTTACCCTCGTTCCTAAACCTAACCCTAATCTTAACCTTCCCCTCGTTCCTAAACCTAACCCTAATCTTAACCTTCCCCTCGTTCCTAAACCTAACCCTAATCTTAACCTTAATCTCGTTCCTAAACCTAACCCTAATCTTAACCTTACCCTCGTTCCTAAACCTAAACCTAACCCTAATCTTAACCTTACCCTCGTTCCTAAACCTAACCCTAATCTTAACCTTACCCTCGTTCCTAAACCTAACCCTAATCTTAACCTTACCCTCGTTCCTAAACCTAACCCTAATCTTAACCTTCCCCTCGTTCCTAAACCTAACCCTAATCTTAACCTTCCCCTCGTTCCTAAACCTAACCCTAATCTTAACCTTAATCTCGTTCCTAAACCTAACCCTAATCTTAACCTTACCCTCGTTCCTAAACCTAACCCTAATCTTAACCTTACCCTCGTTCCTAAACCTAGCCCTAATCTTAACCTTACCCTCGTTCCTAAACCTAACCCTAATCTTAACCTTACTCTCGTTCCTAAACCTAACCCTAATCTTAACCTTACCCTCGTTCCTAAACCTAACCCTAATCTTAACCTTACCCTCGTTCCTAAACCTAACCTTAACCTTAACCTTCCCCTCGTTCCTAAACCTAACCCTAATCTTAACCTTCCCCTCGTTCCTAAACCTAACCCTAATCTTAACCTTAATCTCGTTCCTAAACCTAACCCTAATCTTAACCTTACCCTCGTTCCTAAACCTAACCCTAATCTTAACCTTACCCTCGTTCCTAAACCTAGCCCTAATCTTAACCTTACCCTCGTTCCTAAACCTAACCCTAATCTTAACCTTACTCTCGTTCCTAAACCTAACCCTAATCTTAACCTTACCCTCGTTCCTAAACCTAACCCTAATCTTAACCTTACCCTCGTTCCAAAACCTAACCTTAACCTTACCCTCGTTCCTAAATCTAACCCTAATCTTAACCTTACCCTCGTTCCTAAACCTAACCCTAATCTTAACCTTACCCTCGTTCCTAAACCTAACCCTAATCTTAACCTTACCCTTCGTTCCTAAACCTAACCCTAATCTTAACCTTACCCTCGTTCCTAAACCTAAACCTAACCCTAATCTTAACCTTACCCTCGTTCCTAAACCTAACCCTAATCTTAACCTTACCCTCGTTCCTAAACCTAACCCTAATCTTAACCTTACCCTCGTTCCAAAACCTAACCCTAATCTTAACCTTACCCTCGTTCCTAAACCTAACCCTAATCTTAACCTTACCCTCGTTCCTAAACCTAACCCTAATCTTAAACTTACCCTCGTTCCTAAACCTAACCCTAATCTTAACCTTACTCTCGTTCCTAAACCTAACCCTAATCTTAACCTTACCCTTCGTTCCTAAACCTAACCCTAATCTTAACCTTACCCTCGTTCCTAAACCTAAACCTAACCCTAATCTTAACCTTACCCTCGTTCCTAAACCTAACCCTAATCTTAACCTTACCCTCGTTCCTAAACCTAACCCTAATCTTAACCTTACCCTCGTTCCTAAACCTAACCCTAATCTTAACCTTACCCTCGTTCCAAAACCTAACCCTAATCTTAACCTTCCCCTCGTTCCTAAACCTAACCCTAATCTTAACCTTACCCTCGTTCCTAAACCTAACCCTAATCTTAACCTTACCCTCGTTCCTAAACCTAACCTTAATCTTAACCTTACTCTCGTTCCTAAACCTAACCCTAATCTTAACCTTACCCTCGTTCCTAAACCTAACCCTAATCTTAACCTTACCCTCGTTCCTAAACCTAACCCTAATCTTAACCTAACCCTCGTTCCTAAACCTAACCCTAATCTTAACCTTACCCTCGTTCCTAAACCTAACCCTAATCTTAACCTTACCCTCGTTCCTAAACCTAACCCTAACCTTAACCTAACACTTGTTCCTAAACCTAACCCTAATCTTAACCTAACACTTGTTCCTAAACCTAACCCTAATCTTAACCTAACCCTTGTTCCTAAACCTAACCCTAATCTTAACCTTACCCTCGTTCCTAAACCTAACCCTAATCTTAACCTTACCCTCGTTCCTAAACCTAACCCTAATCTTAACCTTACCCTCGTTCCTAAACCTAACCCAAATCTTAACCTTACCCTCGTTCCTAAACCTAACCCTAATCTTAACCTTACCCTTGTTCCTAAACCTAACCCTAATCTTAACCTTACCCTCGTTCCTAAACCTAACCCTAATCTTAACCTTACCCTCGTTCCTAAACCTAACCCTAACCTTAACCTTACCCTTGTTCCTAAACCTAACCCTAATCTTAACCTTACCCTTGTTCCTAAACCTAACCCTAATCTTAACCTTACCCTCGTTCCTAAACCTAACCCTAATCTTAACCTTACCCTCGTTCCTAAACCTAACCCTAACCTTAACCTTACCCTTGTTCCTAAACCTAACCCTAATCTTAACCTTACCCTTGTTCCTAAACCTAACCCTAATCTTAACCTTACCCTTGTTCCTAAACCTAACCCTAATCTTAACCTTACCCTCGTTCCTAAACCTAACCCTAATCTTAACCTTACCCTCGTTCCTAAACCTAACCCTAATCTTAACCTTACCCTCGTTCCTAAACCTAACCCTAATCTTAACCTTACCCTTGTTCCTAAACCTAAATGTGGAGAGCATTGAGGAGAGCATTGAGGAGAACACTGAGGAGAACATTGAGGAGAACATTGAGGATCCCCATGTACCTTCGAACAGGAAGGTCTCGTTCCAGTGAGGGTTGAGGTTCTTCCTCTTGATCTTGGTCTCCAGCTTGTGCTTCTTGTCCGGCAGCAGGTAGAGCTTGACGAAGGGGTCAGAGGTCCCAGAGAAGTCCTTGGCCGGTAGCTCCTGGCCCTTCGTAATAATAATTGTAACAATATATGCCATTTACCAGTCACTTTTATCCAACTTACAATTTTGCATAACATTTCGCAAAAGTGTCCTCAGCAGGAATCAAACGGATGATTCCGGCTTTACGACTGAGACACACAGAGCCACTGATACGGATGATTCCGGCTTTACGACGGAGACACACAGAGCCACTGATACGGATGATTCCGGCTTTACGACTGAGACACACAGAGCCACTGATACGGATGATTCCGGCTTTACGACGGAGACACACAGATCCACTGATACGGATGATTCCGGCTTTACGACGGAGACACACAGAGCCACTGATACCTTGAGGATCTTGACGGTCAGAGTGGAGTCCTGGAAGCTGTAACCAACAGAGAACTGGATCCGTCCCAGCTTCTCACTGACAGCACCTTCACCATCGTCATCCTCTGATCCCGGGGACAGCTGATGGGGGGGGAGAGGTGGAATTTAGATTTTGGTTTGTTTTTGACAATTTAACACACATATTTAAAAAGAACGTGATAGTAAAATCATGGAGGATTTACACTAGGAGCAGGGAGAGAAGGGTTTTAGGATTCAACTATATCCTCAGGCATGCAGGCACGTGTACACACACACACAGCCCTTTGATGACTATACACAGCGGGAGTGGAGAGTGGAGGTGATGGGAGCCAGCCACTCCATCTTTCTCTCACCCTCTCCTTCTGCCTCTCTCTCTCTTTCGCTCTGCTTCTCTCTCTCTGCTTCTCCCCCCCCCCCCCCTCTCTCTCTCAGGTTGGCAGGCATTAACAGAGAGAACACATTAGCAGGTCATCAGTTCTCCTATGTCTGATATAGATACTGTGTGACACAGAGGAAACAGGAGAAGGTCATCAGGGTTCCAAATAGCACCCTAGTACCAACATGGGCGTTTATCCAACAAAAGTTGTCTTACCATGACCATGTCTCCGGTGAGTGAGTTGGCCAGATCGGTGACTGAGGAGTGTCCATCGGGACGATGGCCCTTGGGACTGTTGCATGGCTTGTTGCCCACGCCCCTGTAAAGAGAGAGAGGACAGGGTGACCACAGGAACCAGGCAGGCGGTGGGTGTCTGACTGCAGCTAGACAGAGACAGAGAGAGAGAGAGAGAGAGAGAAAGAGAAAGTGAGAGAAAGAGAGAGAGAGAGAGAGAGAGAGAGAGAGAGAGAGAGAGAGAGAGAGAGAGAGAGAGACAGAGCTCAATAGAGAGACAGAGACAGAGACAGCGACAGAGAGAGAGAGAGAGAGAGACAGAGACAGAGACAGAGACAGAGAGCGAGAGAGAGACAGAGACAGAGAGAGAGACAGAGACAGAGAGAGAGACAGAGACAGAGACAGAGACAGAGACAGAGACAGAGACAGAGACAGAGACAGAGAGAGAGAGAGAGAGAGAGAGAGAGAGAGAGAGAGAGAGTGGTTCGCGACTTCTAAAACACACAGGCCCAGGGATTGAGTCAGGCCCAGGGATTGAGTCAGGCCCAGGGTGTGCCAATTCGGAATATTTATTGTAAGAGCCCTGTCTGGTTTTAAGATTGTCACTGTCTGGGATACACAGAGAAGTTAGCTCCTACAAAGCATAACCATGCAACTTAGTTCAATGGTGAAACCCCCCTAACCCTCAATACACACAAAGGAGACAGACATATAGTAACAAAGAAAGACATGTAAAGTAACATAGAAAAACATGTACAGGACCAGATGACATTGTACAGTAAGTGTGCGTATGTGTGTGTGTGTGTGTGTGTGTGTGTGTGTGTGTGTGTGTGTGTGTGTGTGTGTGTGTGTGTGTGTGTGTGTGTGTGTGTGTGTGTGTGTGTGTGTGTGTGTGTGTGTGTGTGTGTGTGTGTGTGTGTGTGTGTGTGTGTGTGTGTGTGTGTGTGTGTGTGTGTGTGTGCATAAACAAAGAGAGAGAACGTAGGGTTCTGCCAAGGCAGTGTAAACTACAACTTAGAGCTTCTACTGCAAATCAACACCCTTCAGTTGCAACACATTCTGGGTCAAAAACCTTAAAGAATATCATTATAAAATATCACCAAACAACGGCAGAAAAAGAAACATTAAAACGTGTCAAACAAATGTACACAAAAGGATAGATTGGGGGAGAGAAAGAAGGAGAGAGGAGAGAGGAGAGAGGAGAGAGAGAGAGAGAGAGAGAGAGAGGAGAGAGGAGAGAGAGAGAGAGAGAGAGGAGAGAGAGAAAGGAGAGAGGAGAGAAGAGTGGAGCGAGACAGAGAGAGAGGAGAGAGAGAGAAAGGAGAGAGGGGAGAGAGGAGAGACAGAGAAAGGAGAGAGGAGAGAGAGAGAAAGGAGAGAGGGGAGAGAGGAGAGAGACAGAGAGAGAAAGGAGAGAGGGGAGAGAGGGGAGAGAGGAGAGAGACAGAGAGAGAAAGGAGAGAGGGGAGAGAGGGGAGAGAGGAGAGAAGAGTGGACGGGAGGTACGAAGAAAGAAAGAACAAAGTATAAAGAAGTATAAACCAGATCAACATGAATCTGTATTAGAAGAGAATCGGCAGCATTAATATCGTGAACAAAGGTTAAAGGTGACAGAACCAACAAACAAAAACCAGGAGTGACATGTCAACAAACAGCAACACATTGGAGAAGAACTGAGCTGCAAGAAAGAACGGAGAAAGGAAAACGAAGGAAAGCCTGGAAAGCAGAAAGGCTTAGTTTTGTCTGACAGGAATAAAGGAAGAAGTCAGGAGGAAAGAAGAGGCTACAAGAGGGAGAAAGAGCAAAACAGAGATAAGATTAGTCACAGAAAGAAACAGAGACCAAGAACAAGAGCTATTTAGAGAGAGAGAGAAACAGTGAAAGAGAGAGAGAGAGAGAGAGAGAGAGAGAGAGAGAGAGAGAAAGAGAGAGAGAGAGAAAAACAGAGAGCGAGAGAGAGAGAGAGAGATGAACAGAGAAAGAGAGACAGATAGAGAGAGCATACACAAACATAATTTCACATAAAACACAAAAAGACAGGAGAGGAGAATCGTAAATCCAACGGAATCACACATTTAGAGTGTTACAGAAGACGGCGAAGTGAATAATGGAACGATACCACTTGTCTATCAATGGAGTACTCATATCCATTTTAATACTGACATATGATTGGTCCAGCCCCAGGAAGTATAACACTCTAAAGGTGGGGCTTGAGGAGTCGGGATCATAGCGCTGAGGCGCGTTTAGCACAACAGAACAGTGCGCAGCGTTTTTAATTAAATGAAAACGGTACTGTCCTGAACGACCAGTTGAACGACCAGTGTGATTATAGATTATTGATTACGGTGAGTGCTGCACAGGTCATTTCAAACGTTCACCTCCATACGGATCACGTACCACAAAGGCTGTTGTAGAACGGTACGCACCGTTTTGGGGAAACGGGTCGTTGAGGACAAACCGTCACGCCACGAACCAAACGTTGAATCGAACTGAACGCACCCCACATCTGGCATTGGTGACGTGCATATATCATATACCATATATCATATACCATATACCATATATCATATACCATATATCATATACCATATACCATAAACCATATATCATATACCATATATCATATATCATATACCATATACCATATATCATATAACATATACCATATATCATATACCATATATCATATACTATATACCATATATCATATACCATATACCATATATCATATATTATATACCATATACCATGTATCATATATCATATACCATATACCATATATCATATATCATATACCATATACCATATACCATATACCATATACCATATATCATATACCATATATCATATACCATATACCATGTATCATATATCATATACCATATACCATATACCATATACCATATACCATATATCATATTCCATATATCATATATCATATACCATATACCATGTATCATATATCATATACCATATACCAATGTATCATATATCATATACCATATACCATATACCATATACCATATACCATATACCATATACCATGTATCATATATCATATACCATATATCATATACCATATACCATATACCATATATCATATATCATATATCATATACCATATATCATATATTATATACCATATATCATATGCCATATACCATATATCATATACCATATACCATATATCATATACCATATACCATATACCATGTATCATATACCATATACCATATACCATATACCATATATCATATACCATATATCATATATCATATACCATATACCATGTATCATATATCATATACCATATACCATGTATCATATATCATATACCATATACCATATACCATATACCATGTATCATATATCATATACCATATACCATGTACCATGTATCATATATCATATACCATATACCAAGTACAATATATGATATATTATATGTACACAGATGTCACTCTGGTACCTCTCAGAGAGTGAGGGCAATGCCTTGGGACAGGAAGGACACAAGCAACGACCCCAAAAACAGTCTGTCCAGAATTCTGTCTACCTACAATTCTGAGGATGTTCATTTAAAGGTGTGTTGAACTGTAGGTTTTGTGTAATTTGAAGAAGACACAGACAGAAGTAGGTCTCAAAAATACCGACAGAGAGGCAGACGGACAGACAAGCAGACAGAGAGACAAACGGACAGACAAGCAGACAGAGAGGCAGATGGACAAACAAGCAGACAGAGAGACAGACGGACAAACAAGCAGAAAGAGAGACAGACAGGCAGATGGACAAACAAGCAGACAGAGAGGCAGACGGACAGACAAGCAGACAGAGAGACAGACGGACAGACAAGCAGACAGAGAGACAGACGGACAGACAAGCAGACAGAGAGACAGACGGACAGACAAGCAGACAGAGAGACAGACGGACAAACAAGCAGACAGAGAGACAGACAGGCAGATGGACAAACAAGCAGACAGACACTTGGACCAGTGAGAGAACCAGAGAGAGATAGGAGGGGAGGAGGAGGGGAGGTTGAGAGGTGGGGAGGAGGAGAGGAGGAGAGGGGTGGAGGAGAGGTGGGGAAAATAACCTCAGGTCTGAGAATGAATGAATGAACTCAAGGGCCAGATTCTAGCGGCTCCTTCCTCCTCCTCCTCCTCTTCCTCCCCTCTATCGATAGAGGGAGAGTCTTCATTCTCCTTCATGCGTCATAAGAGGCAGTCATTCTCAGGTGTACAGGTTAATAGATTAAAGGTTAAAGGTTAAAGGTTACAGGTTAATGGAAGATAGGTGTGGTGATGGTGTACACAAGGAGCTCTGCCTCCAGCCGTGCTCTACAACATCTGACCAGGCTGACTGACTCCTCTAGGCTGACTGGTGCCTCTAGGCTGACTGGTGCCTCTAGGCTGACTGACTCTTCTAGGCTGACTGGTGCCTCCAGCCGTGCTCTACAACATCTGACCAGGCTGACTGACTCTTCTAGGCTGACTGGTGCCTCCAGCCGTGCTCTACAACATCTGACCAGGCTGACTGGTGCTTCCAGCCGTGCTCTACAACATCTGACCAGGCTGACTGACTCCTCTAGGCTGACTGGTGCCTCTAGGCTGACTGGTGCCTCTAGGCTGACTGGTGCCTCCAGCCGTGCTCTACAACATCTGACCAGGCTGACTGGTGCCTCCAGCCGTGCTCTACAACATCTGACCAGGCTGACTGGTGCCTCCAGCCGTGCTCTACAACATCTGACCAGGCTGACTGACTCCTCTAGGCTGACTGGTGCCTCTAGGCTGACTGGTGCCTCTAGACTGACTGACTCCTCTAGGCTGACTGGTGCCTCTAGGCTGACTGACTCCTCTAGGCTGACTGGTGCCTCTAGGCTGACTGGTGCCTCTAGGCTGACTGACTCCTCTAGGCTGACTGGTGCCTCTAGGCTGACTGGTGCCTCTAGGCTGACTGGTGCCTCCAACATCTGACCAGGCTGACTGACTCTTCTAGGCTGACTGGTGCCTCCAGCCGTGCTCTACAACATCTGACCAGGCTGACTGACTCCTCTAGGCTGACTGATGCCTACAGCCGTGCTCTACAACATCTGACCAGGCTGACTGACTCCTCTAGGCTGACTGGTGCCTCCAGCCGTGCTCTACAACATCTGACCAGGCTGACTGGTGCCTCTAGGCTGACTGATGCCTCCAGGCTGACTGGTGCCTCTAGGCTGACTGATGCCTCCTGGCTGACTGATGCCTCCAGGCTGACTGGTGCCTCTAGGCTGACTGATGCCTCCAGGCTGACTGATGCCTCTAGGCTGACTGGTGCTTCTAGGCTGACTGATGCCTCCAGGCTGACTGATGCCTCCAGGCTGACTGATGCCTCTAGGCTGACTGATGCCTCCAGGCTGACTGACTCCTCTAGGCTGACTGATGCCTCCAGGCTGACTGACTCCTCTAGGCTGACTGACTCCTCCAGGCTGACTGACTCCTCTAGGCTGACTGACTCCTCTAGGCTGACTGATGCCTCCAGGCTGACTGGTGCCTCTAGGCTGACTGATGCCTCTAGGCTGACTGATGCCTCCAGGCTGACTGATGCCTCTAGGCTGACTGATGCCTCCAGGCTGACTGATGCCTCTAGGCTGACTGGTGCCTCTAGGCTGACTGATGCCTCCAGGCTGACTGATGCCTCTAGGCTGACTGGTGCCTCTAGGCTGACTGATGCCTCTAGGCTGACTGGTGCCTCTAGGCTGACTGGTGCCTCTAGGCTGACTGATGCCTCTAGGCTGACTGGTGCCTCTAGGCGGACTGATGCCTCCAGGCTGACTGATGCCTCCAGGCTGACTGATGCCTCTAGGCTGACTGATTCCTCTAGGCTGACTGATGCCTCTAGGCTGACTGGTGCTTCTAGGCTGACTGATGCCTCTAGGCTGACTGGTGCTTCTAGGCTGACTGATGCCTCTAGGCTGACTACCATATATCATATATCATATATCATATACCATATACCATATATCATATACCATATACCATATACCATATATCATATACCATATATCATATACTATATACCATATATCATATACCATATATCATATACCATATACCATATATCATATACCATATATCATATATTATATACCATATACCATGTATCATATATCATATACCATATACCATATATCATATATCATATACCATATACCATATACCATATATCATATACCATAAACCATGTATCATATACCATATATCATATACCATATATCATGTCATATACCATATACCATATATCATATATCATATATCATATATCATATATCATATATCATATACCATGTATCATATATCATATATCATATACCATATACCATGTACCATGTACCATGTACCATGTACCATGTACCATGTACCATGTATCATGTATCATGTATCATGTATCATGTATCATGTATCATGTATCATGTATCATGTATCATGTATCATGTATCATGTATCATATACCATATATCATATATCATATACCATATACCATATACCATATACCATATATCATATATCATATATTATATATCATATACCATATACCATATATCATATACCATATACCATATATCATATATCATATACCATATACCATATACCATATATCATATACCATATATCATATATCATGTATCATATACCATGTACCATATATCATATATCATATACCATATACCATATATCATATACCATATATCATATACCATATACCATGTATCATATATCATATACCATATACCATGTATCATATATCATATACCATATACCATATACCATATACCATGTATCATATATCATATACCATATACCATGTACCATGTATCATATATCATATACCATATACCAAGTACAATATATGATATATTATATGTACACAGATGTCACTCTGGTACCTCTCAGAGAGTGAGGGCAATGCCTTGGGACAGGAAGGACACAAGCAACGACCCCAAAAACAGTCTGTCCAGAATTCTGTCTACCTACAATTCTGAGGATGTTCATTTAAAGGTGTGTTGAACTGTAGGTTTTGTGTAATTTGAAGAAGACACAGACAGAAGTAGGTCTCAAAAATACCGACAGAGAGGCAGACGGACAGACAAGCAGACAGAGAGACAAACGGACAGACAAGCAGACAGAGAGGCAGACGGACAAACAAGCAGACAGAGAGGCAGACGGACAGACAAGCAGACAGAGAGACAGACGGACAGACAAGCAGACAGAGAGACAGACGGACAGACAAGCAGACAGAGAGACAGACGGACAGACAAGCAGACAGAGAGACAGACGGACAAACAAGCAGACAGAGAGACAGACAGGCAGATGGACAAACAAGCAGACAGGCACTTGGACCAGTGAGAGAACCAGAGAGAGATAGGAGGGGAGGAGTAGGGGAGGTTGAGAGGTGGGGAGGAGGAGAGGAGGAGAGGGGTGGAGGAGAGGTGGGGAAAATAACCTCAGGTCTGAGAATGAATGAATGAACTCAAGGGCCAGATTCTAGCGGCTCCTTCCTCCTCCTCCTCTTCCTCCCCTCTATCGATAGAGGGAGAGTCTTCATTCTCCTTCATGCGTCATAAGAGGCAGTCATTCTCAGGTGTACAGGTTAATAGATTAAAGGTTAAAGGTTAAAGGTTACAGGTTAATGGAAGATAGGTGTGGTGATGGTGTACACAAGGAGCTCTGCCTCCAGCCGTGCTCTACAACATCTGACCAGGCTGACTGGTGCCTCCAGCCGTGCTCTACAACATCTGACCTGGCTGACTGGTGCCTCCAGCCGTGCTCTACAACATCTGACCAGGCTGACTGGTGCCTCCAGCCGTGCTCTACAACATCTGACCTGGCTGACTGGTGCCTCCAGCCGTGCTCTACAACATCTGACCAGGCTGACTGGTGCCTCTAGGCTGACTGATGCCTACAGCCGTGCTCTACAACATCTGACCAGGCTGACTGGTGCCTCTAGGCTGACTGGTGCCTCTAGGCTGACTGATGCCTCCTGGCTGACTGATGCCTCTAAGCTGACTGGTACCTCTAGGCTGACTGGTACCTCTAGGCTGACTGATGCCTCCAGGCTGACTGACGCCTCTAGGCTGACTGATGCCTCTAGGCTGACTGACTCCTCTAGGCTGACTGATGCCTCCAGGCTGACTGGTGCCTCTAGGCTGACTGATGCCTCTAGGCTGACTGATGCCTCCAGGCTGACTGATGCCTCTAGGCTGACTGATGCCTCCAGGCTGACTGATGCCTCTAGGCTGACTGGTGCCTCTAGGCTGACTGATGCCTCCAGGCTGACTGATGCCTCTAGGCTGACTGGTGCCTCTAGGCTGACTGGTGCCTCTAGGCTGACTGGTGCCTCTAGGCTGACTGGTGCCTCTAGGCTGACTGATGCCTCTAGGCTGACTGGTGCCTCTAGGCGGACTGATGCCTCCAGGCTGACTGATGCCTCCAGGCTGACTGATGCCTCCAGGCTGACTGATGCCTCTAGGCTGACTGATGCCTCCAGGCTGACTGATGCCTCTAGGCTGACTGGTGCCTCTAGGCTGACTGATGCCTCTAGGCTGACTGGTGCCTCTAGGCTGACTGATGCCTCTAGGCTGACTGGTGCCTCTAGGCGGACTGATGCCTCCAGGCTGACTGATGCCTCCAGGCTGACTGATGCCTCTAGGCTGACTGATGCCTCTAGGCTGACTGATGCCTCCAGGCTGACTGATGCCTCTAGGCTGACTGATGCCTCCAGGCTGACTGGTGCCTCGAGGCTGACTGATGCCTCCAGGCTGACTGACTCCTCTAGGCTGACTGATGCCTCCAGGCTGACTGATACCTCTAGGCTGACTGATGCCTCCAGGCTGACTGGTGCCTCTAGGCTGACGGATGTTAGCATCATTGACAGTGAGCTAGATAATGCATCAGGACAGAGCATTCTCCAGTTCAGGTGAGAAGCTGAGCAGTAGTCTACCTACCAGCTCTGCTCCTGCTCTACCATCCATCTGGGGTGAAGTTCCCCCAAAGGTACAGCTCCAGGATCAGCTTCCCCTCAACCAATCCTAACTTGAACCATTAGTGGGGAAAATACAAACAACTGTCCCGAGATCAGCACCTAGGGGCAATGTCACTGTACTCCCAGCCTGATGTAGAACACCAGACCTGACAGACAGAGTGATGCCTCCAGCCTGATGTACAACACCAGACCTGACAGGCAGAGTGATGCCTCCAGACTGATGTAGAACACCAGACCTGACAGGCAGAGTGATGCCTCCAGCCTGATGTACAACACCAGACCTGACAGGCAGAGTGATGCCTCCAGCCTGATGTACAACACCAGACCTGACAGGCAGAGTGATGCCTCCAGCCTGATGTAAAACACCAGACCTGACAGGCAGAGTGATGCCTCCAGCCTGATGAAAAACACCAGACCTGACAGGCAGAGTGATGCCTCCAGCCTGATGTACAACACCAGACCTGACAGGCAGAGTGATGCCTCCAGACTGATGTACAACACCAGACCTGACAGGCAGAGTGATGCCTCCCAGCCTGATGTACAACACCAGACCTGACAGGCAGAGTGATGCCTCCAGACTGATGTACAACACCAGACCTGACAGGCAGAGTGATGCCTCCAGACTGATGTACAACACCAGACCTGACAGGCAGAGTGATGCCTCCAGACTGATGTACAACACCAGACCTGACAGGCAGAGTGATGCCTCCAGACTGATGTACAACACCAGACCTGACAGGCAGAGTGATGCCTCCAGACTGATGTAGAACACCAGACCTGACAGGCAGAGTGATGCTTCCAGCCTGATGTAGAACACCAGACCTGACAGGCAGAGTGATGCCTCCAGACTGATGTACAACACCAGACCTGACAGGCAGAGTGATGCCTCCAGACTGATGTAGAACACCAGACCTGACAGGCAGAGTGATGCCTCCAGCCTGATGTAAAACACCAGACCTGACAGGCAGAGTGATGCCTCCCAGCCTGATGTACAACACCAGACCTGACAGGCAGAGTGATGCCTCCCAGCCTGATGTACAACACCAGACCTGACAGGCAGAGTGATGCCTCCCAGCCTGATGTAGAACACCAGACCTGACAGGCAGAGTGATGCCTCCAGACTGATATAGAAACCAGACCTGACAGGCAGAGTGATGCCTCCCAGCCTGATGTACAACACCAGACCTGACAGGCAGAGTGATGCCTCCCAGCCTGATGTACAACACCAGACCTGACAGGCAGAGTGATGCCTCCCAGCCTGATGTAGAAACCAGACCTGACAGGCAGAGTGATGCCTCCCAGCCTGATGTAGAACACCAGACCTGACAGGCAGAGTGATGCCTCCAGACTGATGTACAACACCAGACCTGACAGGCAGAGTGATGCCTCCAGCCTGATGTAGAAACCAGACCTGACAGGCAGAGTGATGCCTCCCAGCCTGATGTAAAACACCAGACCTGACAGGCAGAGTGATGCTTCCAGACTGATGTAGAAACCAGACCTGACAGGCAGAGTGATGCCTCCAGCCTGATGTACAACACCAGACCTGACAGGCAGAGTGATGCCTCCCAGCCTGATGTAGAAACCAGACCTGACAGGCAGAGTGATGCCTCCCAGCCTGATGTAGAACACCAGACCTGACAGGCAGAGTGATGCCTCCCAGCCTGATGTAGAAACCAGACCTGACAGGCAGAGTGATGCCTCCAGACTGATGTAGAACACCAGACCTGACAGGCAGAGTGATGCCTCCCAGCCTGATGTAGAAACCAGACCTGACAGGCAGAGTGATGCCTCCAGCCTGATGTAGAACACCAGACCTGACAGGCAGAGTGATGCCTCCAGACTGATGTAGAACACCAGACCTGACAGGCAGAGTGATGCCTCCAGCCTGATGTACAACACCAGACCTGACAGGCAGAGTGATGCCTCCAGACTGATGTAGAACACCAGACCTGACAGGCAGAGTGATGCCTCCCAGCCTGATGTAGTACACCAGACCTGACAGGCAGAGTGATGCCTCCAGCCTGATGTAGAACACCAGACCTGACAGGCAGAGTGATGCCTCCAGACTGATGTTAGGGGTTACTGGGGCTCAGCAAGGTGGTGGAGAGTGGATTTGTAATTTGTAATTTACATTACAGTAATACAGGAAGCAGAGAGCTGTCTCTGGGTGTTCTTCCTCTAAGTACATTGGCACTGGCTCCACACGTGCAGCTTATTGAATGTGACAACTGATGTTGTAAAAACTGCTCTATCAATACATTTGATTGATTGATTGATTGAATGAACATTAATGGATAGAGCACACCTCCTCTAATTATGAGAAGGACTTTAGAAATGATTCTCTGTCTAGAAAGGATTGTATTGGACCAGTACCTAAAAAAAATGTTTTCACAATCCCACCAAAGAACAGTAATTACATGACTATGCAGATTTTTTCTTCTAAATCTTTTCTGTTACAATTCTAGCTGATCATCTGACAATATGGTTGAATGTTATTTCTGCTATTTGGCTCCTTTAACTGTCGTTCCTCCCGCCAAAGCTTTCTGTCTTCCAAGGAGAACACAACATCAACCACCAGGGAGATGGTATCAAGGGAGGCTCTACATGTGGTTGTTGCCAGGCTGCAGTAGTCGATGGTAACCATGAGGAGGCAGAGTGAACAAAAGTTCTGATAGGACCATCAGCTGCGCCCACAACGCAGCCACAGAAAGTAGGGCGGTTGGCATAGCAACGGCTCTAGAAACACAGGCCATTGACATGGGAGTTTGAGAGAGAGGGGGGGGGGGTTGATGGAGAGGGGGGAGAGAAGGAGAAGGGTGAAGGCAGCAAACAGGTAGAAACATTGAGAACAATCGACGAAGGCATATAAGACGAGGATATATGACAGGTGAGAGCCTCGCAGAGACACAGGGAGACAGAGAGGAGGCAGGCGGGGGAGGGGGTTGTTTGCCCTGTGATACTATCCTGTGTTTTACCTGACCCAGCGAGAGAGAGAGGGACAGCCGCTCCAAGACAGAAGGGAAGAGGGGGAAAAGAGACACTCCTCTAGGCTGAGGAAAGATGTGAGAAACACAGCCAGCCATCTCTCCATCCAGTCATCCCTCCATCCAGCCATCCCTCATCCCTCCATCCTGCCATCCAGCCAACCCTCCATCCTCCCACCACCCAGCCATCCCTCCATATAGCCATCCCTCCATCCAGCCATCCATCCCTCCATCCAGCCAGCCATCCCTCCATCCAGCCAGCCATCCCTCCATCCAGCCATACCTCCATCCAGCCATCCCTCCACCCAGCCATCCCTCAATCCAGCCATCGCTCCATCCCCCCCAAACACACATGATCAGAAACACACACGGAGGCACACACACTCACATACACACACACAGTCTTGTTTAACTAACCCCGTGGGGACACACAATTGATTCTCATTCAAAATCTTATTTTCCTTAAACCCAAACCCTAACCCTAACCCTACCATAAACCTAATCCTAATCCTAATCCTAACCCTACCATAAGCCTAATCCTAATCCTAACCCTTACTCCTAACCCTAAACTTGAATAAAATAAATACATAAATAATTAAACCTTTATTTAACTAGGCAAGTCAGTTAACGACAAATTCTAATTTACAATGACGGCCTACCCTGGGCCAATTGCATTTCTTGTGGGGACTAATTTTGGTTGTTTACTAAATTTGTGGGGACTTCTGGTCCCTAGCTATCTAGCTAGCTATCTCCTCCATTCATTATAACCCCTGCTAGCTAGCTATCTCCACCATTCATTATGACCCCTGCTAGCTAGCTATCTCCTCCATTCATTATAACCCCTGCTAGCTAGCTATCTCCTCCATTCATTATAACCCCTGCTAGCTAGCTAGCTATCTCCTCCATTCATTATTACCACTGCTAGCTAGCTATCTATCTCCTCCATTCATTTTGACCCCTGCTAGCTAGCTATCTCCACCATTCATTATAACCCCTGCTAGCTAGCTATCTATCTCCTCCATTCATTATTACCACTGCTAGCTAGCTATCTATCTCCTCCATTCATTATTACCCCTGCTAGCTAGCTATCTATCTCCTCCATTCATTATAGCCCCTGCTAGCTAGCTATCTATCTCCACCATTCATTATTACCCCTGCTAGCTAGCTATCTATCTCCTCCATTCATTATTACCCCTGCTAGCTAGCTAGCTAGCTAGCTAGCTAGCTAGCTAGCTAGCTATCTCCACCATTCATTATTAATCTTTTAATCTATCAAGCAAGATATTGAGCACTGCCCATGTCTCCTTGCTTAATAAAGGGTTATCCTTTGTGCCTACAACTCAGTGCAGCGATTTCGATGTTAAGGTAGACATGTTTACGTTTTTTTAGAAACATCCATTTAATTAAGGGAAAACTTTATCTCCCCTAATAGTGGTATTAGGTTCTACTGAACATGTAGGTTGCTCACCTGCACATACTCCGACTCCTTTTAGAAGTAAGAGTTATTTTGTACCTCCAGCTAATCGCAATCACTCTACTGAGACATATTGCAGACTCGTTGAAAAATATGTTGTTTATCTCCTTAAGAACAAACAGGATCACATATCTTTACATCATTTACCTAAAGATCAAAAACAAGCTTTGCTTGATTTACAATCCGATACGTCAGTCCTTACCCGCCCTGCTGATAAGGGTGGGTCGGTTGTACAATCCGATAGGTCAGTCCTTACCCGCCCTGCTGATAAGGGTGGGTCGGTTGTACAATCCGATACGTCAGTCCTTACCCGCCCTGCTGATAAGGGTGGGTCGGTTGTACAATCCGATACGTCAGTCCTTACCCGCCCTGCTGATAAGGGTGGGTCGGTTGTACAATCCGATACGTCAGTCCTAACCCGCCCTGCTGATAAGGGTGGGTCGGTTGTACTCATGGATAGAACAGTTTATGTAAATGAGTGTCATAGACAACTGTTTGACAACACCTTTTACAAGAAACTCAGAAGTGACCCAACTGCCCAATTTCAGAACACGATCTTTACTGTCCTAGATGGGTATTTAAGTTCTGCTTAGATAACCAAAAAAGAACACAACTTTTCAACGCCCCAAAAGAATGTTACAAAACCTCCAGGGCGCCCTAATGTAGCGGGCATTGATGCAGTAACGGCCCCTAATGTAGCGGGCATTGATGCAGTAACGGCCCCTAATGTAGCGGGCATTGATGCAGTAACGGCCCCTAATGTAGCGGGCATTGATGCAGTAACGGCCCCTAATGTAGCGGGCATTGATGCAGTAACGGCCCCTAATGTAGCGGGCATTGATGCAGTAACGGCCCCTAATGTAGCGGGCATTGATGCAGTAACGGCCCCTAATGTAGCGGGCATTGATGCAGTAACGGCCCCTAATGTAGCGGGCATTGATGCAGTAACGGCCCCTAATGTAGCGGGCATTGATGCAGTAACGGCCCCTAATGTAGCGGGCATTGATGCAGTAACGGCCCCTAATGTAGCGGGCATTGATGAAGTAACGGCCCCTAATGTAGCGGGCATTGATGCAGTAACGGCCCCTAATGTAGCGGGCATTGATGCAGTAACGGCCCCTAATGTAGCGGGCATTGATGCAGTAACGGCCCCTCTATCGACATCTGTTGACATTATTATTAGACCACTCGCAGAACAGCTCCCCTCCTAAAGGACACCAGCAGAATGATCTCAGAACAGCTCCCCTCCTAAAGGACACCAGCAGTATGATCTCAGAACAGCTCCCCTCCTAAAGGACACCAGCAGTATGATCTCAGAACAGCTCCCCTCCTAAAGGACACCAGCAGTATGATCTCAGAACAGCTCCCCTCCTAAAGGACACCAGCAGTATGATCTCAGAACAGCTCCCCTCCTAAAGGACACCAGCAGTATGATCTCAGAACAGCTCCCCTCCTAAAGGACACCAGCAGTATGATCTCAGAACAGCTCCCCTCCTAAAGGACACCAGCAGTATGATCTCAGAACAGCTCCCCTCCTAAAGGACACCAGCAGTATGATCTCAGAACAGCTCCCCTCCTAAAGGACACCAGCAGTATGATCTCAGAACAGCTCCCCTCCTAAAGGACACCAGCAGTATGATCTCAGAACAGCTCCCCTCCTAAAGGACACCAGCAGTATGATCTCAGAACAGCTCCCCTCCTAAAGGACACCAGCAGTATGATCTCAGAACAGCTCCCCTCCTAAAGGACACCAGCAGTATGATCTCAGAACAGCTCCCCTCCTAAAGGACACCAGCAGTATGGTCTCAGAACAGCTCCCCTCCTAAAGGACACCAGCAGTATGATCTCAGAACAGCTCCCCTCCTAAAGGACACCAGCAGTATGATCTCAGAACAGCTCCCCTCCTAAAGGACACCAGCAGTATGATCTCAGAACAGCTCCCCTCCTAAAGGACACCAGCAGTATGATCTCAGAACAGCTCCCCTCCTAAAGGACACCAGCAGTATGGTCTCAGAACAGCTCCCCTCCTTTGTAAAGGACACCAGCAGTATGGTCTCAGAACAGCTCCCCTCCTAAAGGACACCAGCAGTATGATCTCAGAACAGCTCCCCTCCTAAAGGACACCAGCAGTATGATCTCAGAACAGCTCCCCTCCTAAAGGACACCAGCAGTATGATCTCAGAACAGCTCCCCTCCTAAAGGACACCAGCAGTATGATCTCAGAACAGCTCCCCTCCTAAAGGACACCAGCAGTATGGACTCAGAACAGCTCCCCTCCTTTGTAAAGGACACCAGCAGTATGGTCTCAGAACAGCTCCCCTCCTAAAGGACACCAGCAGTATGATCTCAGAACAGCTCCCCTCCTTTGTAAAGGACACCAGCAGTATGGTCTCAGAACAGCTCCCCTCCTAAAGGACACCAGCAGTATGGACTCAGAACAGCTCCCCTCCTTTGTAAAGGACACCAGCAGTATGGTCTCAGAACAGCTCCCCTCCTAAAGGACACCAGCAGTATGGTCTCAGAACAGCTCCCCTCCTAAAGGACACCAGCAGTATGGTCTCAGAACAGCTCCCCTCCTAAAGGACACCAGCAGTATGATCTCAGAACAGCTCCCCTCCTTTGTAAAGGACACCAGCAGTATGATCTCAGAACAGCTCCCCTCCTAAAGGACACCAGCAGTATGATCTCAGAACAGCTCCCCTCCTAAAGGACACCAGCAGTATGGTCTCAGAACAGCTCCCCTCCTTTGTAAAGGACACCAGCAGTATGGTCTCAGAACAGCTCCCCTCCTAAAGGACACCAGCAGTATGATCTCAGAACAGCTCCCCTCCTAAAGGACACCAGCAGTATGATCTCAGAACAGCTCTCCTCCTAAAGGACACCAGCAGTATGATCTCAGAACAGCTCCCCTCCTAAAGGACACCAGCAGTATGATCTCAGAACAGCTCCCCTCCTAAAGGACACCAGCAGTATGATCTCAGAACAGCTCCCCTCCTAAAGGACACCAGCAGTATGATCTCAGAACAGCTCCCCTCCTAAAGGACACCAGCAGTATGATCTCAGAACAGCTCCCCTCCTAAAGGACACCAGCAGTATAATCTCAGAACAGCTCCCCTCCTAAAGGACACCAGCAGAATGGTCTCAGAACAGCTCCCCTCCTAAAGGACACCAGCAGTATGATCTCAGAACAGCTCCCCTCCTAAAGGACACCAGAAGTATGGTCTCAGAACAGCTCCCCTCCTTTGTAAAGGACACCAGCAGTATGATCTCAGAACAGCTTCCCTCCTAAAGGACACCAGCAGTATGGACTCAGAACAGCTCCCCTCCTAAAGGACACCAGCAGTATGATCTCAGAACAGCTCCCCTCCTAAAGGACACCAGCAGTATGATCTCAGAACAGCTCCCCTCCTAAAGGACACCAGCAGTATGATCTCAGAACAGCTCCCCTCCTAAAGGACACCAGCAGTATGGTCTCAGAACAGCTCCCCTCCTTTGTAAAGGACACCAGCAGTATGGTCTCAGAACAGCTCCCCTCCTAAAGGACACCAGCAGTATGGTCTCAGAACAGCTCCCCTCCTAAAGGACACCAGCAGTATGATCTCAGAACAGCTCCCCTCCTAAAGGACACCAGCAGTATGGTCTCAGAACAGCTCCCCTCCTAAAGGACACCAGCAGTATGGTCTCAGAACAGCTCCCCTCCTAAAGGACACCAGCAGTATGATCTCAGAACAGCTCCCCTCCTAAAGGACACCAGCAGTATGGTCTCAGAACAGCTCCCCTCCTAAAGGACACCAGCAGTATGATCTCAGAACAGCTCCCCTCCTAAAGGACACCAGCAGTATGGTCTCAGAACAGCTCCCCTCCTAAAGGACACCAGCAGTATGGTCTCAGAACAGCTCCCCTCCTAAAGGACACCAGCAGTATGGTCTCAGAACAGCTCCCCTCCTAAAGGACACCAGCAGTATGGTCTCAGAACAGCTCCCCTCCTAAAGGACACCAGCAGTATGATCTCAGAACAGCTCCCCTCCTAAAGGACACCAGCAGTATGATCTCAGAACAGCTCCCCTCCTCTGTAAAGGACACCAGCAGTATGATCTCAGAACAGCTCCCCTCCTAAAGGACACCAGCAGTATGGTCTCAGAACAGCTCCCCTCCTTTGTAAAGGACACCAGCAGTATGGTCTCAGAACAGCTACCCTCCTAAAGGACACCAGCAGTATGGTCTCAGAACAGCTCCCCTCCTAAAGGACACCAGCAGTATGGTCTCAGAACAGCTCCCCTCCTAAAGGACACCAGCAGTATGATCTCAGAACAGCTCCCCTCCTAAAGGACACCAGCAGTATGATCTCAGAACAGCTCCCCTCCTAAAGGACACCAGCAGTATGATCTCAGAACAGTTCCCCTCCTAAAGGACACCAGCAGTATGATCTCAGAACAGCTTCCCTCCTCTGTAAAGGACACCAGCAGTATTGTCTCAGTACAGCTCCCCTCCTAAAGGACACCAGCAGTATGGTCTCAGAACAGCTCCCCTCCTAAAGGACACCAGCAGTATGGTCTCAGAACAGCTCCCCTCCTTTGTAAAGGACACCAGCAGTATGGTCTCAGAACAGCTCCCCTCCTAAAGGACACCAGCAGTATGGTCTCAGAACAGCTCCCCTCCTTTGTAAAGGACACCAGCAGTATGGTCTCAGAACAGCTCCCCTCCTAAAGGATACCAGCAGTATGGTCTCAGAACAGCTCCCCTCCTAAAGGACACCAGCAGTATGATCTCATAACAGCTCCCCTCCTAAAGGACACCAGCAGTATGATCTCAGAACAGCTCCCCTCCTAAAGGACACCAGCAGTATGGTCTCAGAACAGCTCCCCTCCTAAAGGACACCAGCAGTATGATCTCAGAACAGCTCCCCTCCTAAAGGACACCAGCAGTATGATCTCAGAACAGCTCCCCTCCTAAAGGATACCAGCAGTATGATCTCAGAACAGCTCCCCTCCTAAAGGACACCAGCAGTATGATCTCAGAACAGCTCCCCTCCTAAAGGATACCAGCAGTATGATCTCAGAACAGCTCCCCTCCTTTGTAAAGGACACCAGCAGTATGATCTCAGAACAGCTCCCCTCCTAAAGGACACCAGCAGTATGATCTCAGAACAGCTCCCCTCCTAAAGGACACCAGCAGTATGGTCTCAGAACAGCTCCCCTCCTAAAGGACACCAGCAGTATGGTCTCAGAACAGCTCCCCTCCTTTGTAAAGGACACCAGCAGTATGATCTCAGAACAGCTCAACTCCTAAAGGACACCAGCAGTATGATCTCAGAACAGCTTCCCTCCTTTGTAAAGGACACCAGCAGTATGGTCTCAGAACAGCTCCCCTCCTAAAGGACACCAGCAGTATGGTCTCAGAACAGCTCCCCTCCTAAAGGACACCAGCAGTATGATCTCAGAACAGCTCCCCTCCTAAAGGACACCAGCAGTATGATCTCAGAACAGCTCCCCTCCTAAAGGACACCAGCAGTATGATCTCAGAACAGCTCCCCTCCTAAAGGACACCAGCAGTATGGTCTCAGAACAGCTCCCCTCCTAAAGGACACCAGCAGTATGATCTCAGAACAGCTCCCCTCCTTTGTAAAGGACACCAGCAGTATGATCTCAGAACAGCTCCCCTCCTAAAGGACACCAGCAGTATGATCTCAGAACAGCTCCCCTCCTTTGTAAAGGACACCAGCAGTATGATCTCAGAACAGCTCCCCTCCTAAAAGACAC
Source organism: Salvelinus fontinalis (assembly GCF_029448725.1). Classification (NCBI taxonomy): domain Eukaryota; kingdom Metazoa; phylum Chordata; class Actinopteri; order Salmoniformes; family Salmonidae; genus Salvelinus; species Salvelinus fontinalis. Next base: position 1,258,787 of record NC_074673.1, read on the forward strand.
CAGCAGTATGATCTCAGAACAGCTCCCCTCCTTTGTAAAGGACACCAGCAGTATGGTCTCAGAACAGCTCCCCTCCAAAAGGACACCAGCAGTATGATCTCAGAACAGCTCCCCTCCTAAAGGACACCAGCAGTATGGTCTCAGAACAGCTCCCCTCCTAAAGGACACCAGCAGTATGATCTCAGAACAGCTCCCCTCCTAAAGGACACCAGCAGTGTGGTCTCAGAACAGCTCCCCTCCTAAAGGACACCAGCAGTATGATCTCAGAACAGCTCCCCTCCTAAAGGACACCAGCAGTATGATCTCAGAACAGCTCCCCTCCTAAAGGACACCAGCAGAATGGTCTCAGAACAGCTCCCCTCCTAAAGGACACCAGCAGTATGGTCTCAGAACAGCTCCCCTCCTAAAGGACACCAGCAGTATGATCTCAGAACAGCTCCCCTCCTAAAGGACACCAGCAGAAAGGTCTCAGAACAGCTCCCCTCCTTTGTAAAGGACACCAGCAGTATGATCTCAGAACAGCTCCCCTCCTAAAGGATACCAGCAGTATGATCTCAGAACAGCTCCCCTCCTAAAGGACACCAGCAGTATGATCTCAGAACAGCTCCACTCCTAAAGGATACCAGCAGTATGATCTCAGAACAGCTCCCCTCCTTTGTAAAGGACACCAGCAGTATGATCTCAGAACAGCTCCCCTCCTAAAGGACACCAGCAGTATGATCTCAGAACAGCTCCCCTCCTAAAGCACACCAGCAGTATGGTCTCAGAACAGCTCCCCTCCTAAAGGACACCAGCAGTATGGTCTCAGAACAGCTCCCCTCCTAAAGGACACCAGCAGTATGGTCTCAGAACAGCTCCCCTCCTAAAGGACACCAGCAGTATGGTCTCAGAACAGCTCCCCTCCTTTGTAAAGGACACCAGCAGTATGGTCTCAGAACAGCTCCCCTCCTTTGTAAAGGACACCAGCAGTATGATCTCAGAACAGCTCCCCTCCTAAAGTACACCAGCAGTATGATCTCAGAACAGCTTCCCTCCTTTGTAAAGGACACCAGCAGTATGGTCTCAGAACAGCTCCCCTCCTAAAGGACACCAGCAGTATGGTCTCAGAACAGCTCCCCTCCTAAAGGACACCAGCAGTATGATCTCAGAACAGCTCCCCTCCTAAAGGACACCAGCAGTATGATCTCAGAACAGCTCCCCTCCTAAAGGACACCAGCAGTATGATCTCAGAACAGCTCCCCTCCTAAAGGACACCAGCAGTATGGTCTCAGAACAGCTCCCCTCCTAAAGGACACCAGCAGTATGATCTCAGAACAGCTCCCCTCCTTTGTAAAGGACACCAGCAGTATGATCTCAGAACAGCTCCCCTCCTAAAGGACACCAGCAGTATGATCTCAGAACAGCTCCCCTCCTTTGTAAAGGACACCAGCAGTATGGTCTCAGAACAGCTCCCCTCCAAAAGAACACCAGCAGTGTGGTCTCAGAACAGCTCCCCTCCTAAAGGACACCAGCAGTATGATCTCAGAACAGCTCCCCTCCTAAAGGACACCAGCAGTGTGGTCTCAGAACAGCTCCCCTCCTAAAGGACACCAGCAGTATGATCTCAGAACAGCTCCCCTCCTAAAGGACACCAGCAGTATGATCTCAGAACAGCTCCCCTCCTAAAGGACACCAGCAGAATGGTCTCAGAACAGCTCCCCTCCTAAAGGACACCAGCAGTATGGTCTCAGAACAGCTCCCCTCCTAAAGGACACCAGCAGTATGATCTCAGAACAGCTCCCCTCCTAAAGGACACCAGCAGTATGGTCTCAGAACAGCTCCCCTCCTAAAGGACACCAGCAGTATGGTCTCAGAACAGCTCCCCTCCTAAAGGACACCAGCAGTATGGTCTCAGAACAGCTCCCCTCCTAAAGGACACCAGCAGTATGGTCTCAGAACAGCTCCCCTCCTAAAGGACACCAGCAGTATGATCTCAGAACAGCTCCCCTCCTAAAGGACACCAGCAGTATGATCTCAGAACAGCTCCCCTCCTCTGTAAAGGACACCAGCAGTATGATCTCAGAACAGCTCCCCTCCTAAAGGACACCAGCAGTATGGTCTCAGAACAGCTCCCCTCCTTTGTAAAGGACACCAGCAGTATGGTCTCAGAACAGCTACCCTCCTAAAGGACACCAGCAGTATGGTCTCAGAACAGCTCCCCTCCTAAAGGACACCAGCAGTATGATCTCAGAACAGCTCCCCTCCTAAAGGACACCAGCAGTATGATCTCAGAACCGCTCCCCTCCTAAAGGACACCAGCAGTATGATCTCAGAACAGCTCCCCTCCTAAAGGACACCAGCAGTATGATCTCAGAACAGCTCCCCTCCTCTGTAAAGGACACCAGCAGTATGGTCTCAGAACAGCTCCCCTCCTAAAGGACACCAGCAGTATGGTCTCAGAACAGCTCCCCTCCTTTGTAAAGGACACCAGCAGTATGGTCTCAGAACAGCTCCCCTCCTAAAGGACACCAGCAGTATGGTCTCAGAACAGCTCCCCTCCTAAAGGACACCAGCAGTATGATCTCAGAACAGCTCCCCTCCTAAAGGACACCAGCAGTATGGTCTCAGAACAGCTCCCCTCCTAAAGGATACCAGCAGTATGATCTCAGAACAGCTCCCCTCCTAAAGGACACCAGCAGTATGATCTCAGAACAGCTCCCCTCCTAAAGGACCCCAGCAGTATGATCTCAGAACAGCTCCCCTCCTAAAGGATACCAGCAGTATGATCTCAGAACAGCTCCCCTCCTTTGTAAAGGACACCAGCAGTATGATCTCAGAACAGCTCCCCTCCTAAAGGACACCAGCAGTATGGTCTCAGAACAGCTCCCCTCCTTTGTAAAGGACACCAGCAGTATGATCTCAGAACAGCTCCCCTCCTAAAGGACACCAGCAGTATGATCTCAGAACAGCTCCCCTCCTAAAGGACACCAGCAGTATGGTCTCAGAACAGCTCCCCTCCTAAAGGACACCAGCAGTATGGTCTCAGAACAGCTCCCCTCCTTTGTAAAGGACACCAGCAGTATGGTCTCAGAACAGCTCCCCTCCTTTGTAAAGGACACCAGCAGTATGATCTCAGAACAGCTCCCCTCCTAAAGGACACCAGCAGTATGATCTCAGAACAGCTCCCCTCCTAAAGGACACCAGCAGTATGGTCTCAGAACAGCTCCCCTCCTAAAGGACACCAGCAGTATGATCTCAGAACAGCTCCCCTCCTAAAGGACACCAGCAGTATGATCTCAGAACAGCTCCCCTCCTAAAGGACACCAGCAGTATGATCTCAGAACAGCTCCCCTCCTAAAGGACACCAGCAGTATGGTCTCAGAACAGCTCCCCTCCTAAAGGACACCAGCAGTATGATCTCAGAACAGCTCCCCTCCTTTGTAAAGGACACCAGCAGTATGGTCTCAGAACAGCTCCCATCCTTTGTAAAGGACACCAGCAGTATGATCTCAGAACAGCTCTCCTCCTAAAGGACACCAGCAGTATGATCTCAGAACAGCTCCCCTCCTAAAGGACACCAGCAGTATGGTCTCAGAACAGCTCCCCTCCTAAAGGACACCAGCAGTATGGACTCAGAACAGCTCCCCTCCTCTGTAAAGGACACCAGCAGTATGATCTCAGAACAGCTCCCCTCCTAAAGGACACCAGCAGTATGGACTCAGAACAGCTCCCCTCCTAAAGGACACCAGCAGTATGATCTCAGAACAGCTCCCCTCCTAAAGGACACCAGCAGTATGATCTCAGAACAGCTCCCCTCCTCTGTAAAGGACACCAGCAGTATGGTCTCAGAACAGCTCCCCTCCTTTGTAAAGGACACCAGCAGTATGGTCTCAGAACAGCTCCCCTCCTTTATAAAGGACACCAGCAGTATGGTCTCAGAACAGTTCCCCTCCTTTGTAAAGGACACCAGCAGTATGATCTCAGAACAGCTCCCCTCCTAAAGGACACCAGCAGTATGATCTCAGAACAGCTCCCCTCCTAAAGGACACCAGCAGTATGATCTCAGAACAGCTCCCCTCCTAAAGGACACCAGCAGTATGATCTCAGAACAGCTCCCCTCCTAAAGGACACCAGCAGTATGATCTCAGAACAGCTCCCCTCCTAAAGGACACCAGCAGTATGATCTCAGAACAGCTCCCCTCCTAAAGGACACCAGCAGTATGATCTCAGAACAGCTCCCCTCCTCCTAAAGGACACCAGCAGTATGATCTCAGAACAGCTCCCCTCCTCCTAAAGGACACCAGCAGTATGATCTCAGAACAGCTCCCCTCCTAAAGGACACCAGCAGTATGGTCTCAGAACAGCTCCCCTCCTAAAGGACACCAGCAGTATGGTCTCAGAACAGCTCCCCTCCTAAAGGACACCAGCAGTATGATCTCAGAACAGCTCCCCTCCTAAAGGACCCCAGCAGTAAGATCTCAGAACAGCTCCCCTCCTAAAGGACACCAGCAGTATGGTCTCAGAACAGCTCCCCTCCTAAAGGACACCAGCAGTATGGTCTCAGAACAGCTCCCCTCCTAAAGGACACCAGCAGTATGGACTCAGAACAGCTCCCCTCCTCTGTAAAGGACACCAGCAGTATGATCTCAGAACAGCTCCCCTCCTAAAGGACACCAGCAGTATGGACTCAGAACAGCTCCCCTCCTAAAGGACACCAGCAGTATGATCTCAGAACAGCTCCCCTCCTAAAGGACACCAGCAGTATGATCTCAGAACAGCTCCCCTCCTCTGTAAAGGACACCAGCAGTATGGTCTCAGATCAGCTCCCCTCCTAAAGGACACCAGCAGTATGGTCTCAGAACAGCTCCCCTCCTAAAGGACACCAGCAGTATGATCTCAGAACAGCTCCCCTCCTAAAGGACACCAGCAGTATGATCTCAGAACAGCTCCCCTCCTAAAGGACACCAGCAGTATGATCTCAGAACAGCTCCCCTCCTAAAGGACACCAGCAGTATGATCTCAGAACAGCTCCCCTCCTAAAGGACACCAGCAGTATGGTCTCAGAACAGCTCCCCTCCTAAAGGACACCAGAAGTATGATCTCAGAACAGCTCCCCTCCTTTGTAAAGGACACCAGCAGTATGGTCTCAGAACAGCTCCCATCCTTTGTAAAGGACACCAGCAGTATGATCTCAGAACAGCTCTCCTCCTAAAGGACACCAGCAGTATGATCTCAGAACAGCTCCCCTCCTAAAGGACACCAGCAGTATGGTCTCAGAACAGCTCCCCTCCTAAAGGACACCAGCAGTATGGACTCAGAACAGCTCCCCTCCTCTGTAAAGGACACCAGCAGTATGATCTCAGAACAGCTCCCCTCCTAAAGGACACCAGCAGTATGGACTCAGAACAGCTCCCCTCCTAAAGGACACCAGCAGTATGATCTCAGAACAGCTCCCCTCCTAAAGGACACCAGCAGTATGATCTCAGAACAGCTCCCCTCCTCTGTAAAGGACACCAGCAGTATGGTCTCAGAACAGCTCCCCTCCTTTGTAAAGGACACCAGCAGTATGGTCTCAGAACAGCTCCCCTCCTTTATAAAGGACACCAGCAGTATGGTCTCAGAACAGTTCCCCTCCTTTGTAAAGGACACCAGCAGTATGATCTCAGAACAGCTCCCCTCCTAAAGGACACCAGCAGTATGATCTCAGAACAGCTCCCCTCCTAAAGGACACCAGCAGTATGATCTCAGAACAGCTCCCCTCCTAAAGGACACCAGCAGTATGATCTCAGAACAGCTCCCCTCCTAAAGGACACCAGCAGTATGATCTCAGAACAGCTCCCCTCCTAAAGGACACCAGCAGTATGATCTCAGAACAGCTCCCCTCCTAAAGGACACCAGCAGTATGATCTCAGAACAGCTCCCCTCCTCCTAAAGGACACCAGCAGTATGATCTCAGAACAGCTCCCCTCCTCCTAAAGGACACCAGCAGTATGATCTCAGAACAGCTCCCCTCCTAAAGGACACCAGCAGTATGGTCTCAGAACAGCTCCCCTCCTAAAGGACACCAGCAGTATGGTCTCAGAACAGCTCCCCTCCTAAAGGACACCAGCAGTATGATCTCAGAACAGCTCCCCTCCTAAAGGACACCAGCAGTATGATCTCAGAACAGCTCTCCTCCTAAAGGACACCAGCAGTATGGTCTCAGAACAGCTCCCCTCCTTTGTAAAGGACACCAGCAGTATGATCTCAGAACAGCTCCCCTCCTAAAGGACACCAGCAGTATGATCTCAGAACAGCTCCCCTCCTAAAGGACCCCAGCAGTAAGATCTCAGAACAGCTCCCCTCCTAAAGGACACCAGCAGTATGGTCTCAGAACAGCTCCCCTCCTAAAGGACACCAGCAGTATGGTCTCAGAACAGCTCCCCTCCTAAAGGACACCAGCAGTATGGACTCAGAACAGCTCCCCTCCTCTGTAAAGGACACCAGCAGTATGATCTCAGAACAGCTCCCCTCCTAAAGGACACCAGCAGTATGGACTCAGAACAGCTCCCCTCCTAAAGGACACCAGCAGTATGATCTCAGAACAGCTCCCCTCCTAAAGGACACCAGCAGTATGATCTCAGAACAGCTCCCCTCCTCTGTAAAGGACACCAGCAGTATGGTCTCAGATCAGCTCCCCTCCTAAAGGACACCAGCAGTATGGTCTCAGAACAGCTCCCCTCCTAAAGGACACCAGCAGTATGATCTCAGAACAGCTCCCCTCCTAAAGGACACCAGCAGTATGATCTCAGAACAGCTCCCCTCCTAAAGGACACCAGCAGTATGGTCTCAGAACAGCTCCCCTCCTAAAGGACACCAGCAGTATGATCTCAGAACAGCTCCCCTTCTACAGGACACCAGCAGTATGATCTCAGAACAGCTCCCCTCCTTTGTAAAGGACACCAGCAGTATGATCTCAGAACAGCTCCCCTCCTTTGTAAAGGACACCAGCAGTATGATCTCAGAACAGCTCCCCTCCTAAAGGACACCAGCAGTATGGTCTCAGAACAGCTCCCCTCCTAAAGGACACCAGCAGTATGGTCTCAGAACAGCTCCCCTCCTTTGTAAAGGACACCAGCAGTATGGTCTCAGAACAGCTCCCATCCTTTGTAAAGGACACCAGCAGTATGGTCTCAGAACTGCTCCCCTCCTAAAGGACACCAGCAGTACGATCTCAGAACAGCTCCCCTCCTTTGTAAAGGACACCAGCAGTATGGTCTCAGAACAGCTCCCCTCCTAAAGGACACCAGCAGTATGGTCTCAGAACAGCTCCCCTCCTAAAGGACACCAGCAGTATGGTCTCAGAACAGCTCCCCTCCTAAAGGACACCAGCAGTATGGTCTCAGAACAGCTCCCCTCCTAAAGGACACCAGCAGTATGATCTCAGAACAGCTCCCCTCCTTTGTAAAGGACACCAGCAGTATGATCTCAGAACAGCTCCCCTCCTAAAGGACACCAGCAGTATGATCTCAGAACAGCTCCCCTCCTAAAGGACACCAGCAGTATGGTCTCAGAACAGCTCCCCTCCTAAAGGACACCAGCAGTATGGTCTCAGAACAGCTCCCCTCCTAAAGGACACCAGCAGTATGGTCTCAGAACAGCTTCCCTCCTAAAGGACACCAGCAGTATGGTCTCAGAACAGCTCCCCTCCTAAAGGACACCAGCAGTATGGTCTCAGAACAGCTCCCCTCCTTTGTAAAGGACACCAGCAGTATGGTCTCAGAACAGCTCCCCTCCTTTATAAAGGACACCAGCAGTATGGTCTCAGAACAGCTCCCCTCCTAAAGGACACCAGCAGTATGATCTCAGAACAGCTCCCCTCCTAAAGGACACCAGCAGTATGATCTCAGAACAGCTCCCCTCCTAAAGGACACCAGCAGTATGATCTCAGAACAGCTCCCCTCCTAAAGGACACCAGCAGTATGATCTCAGAACAGCTCCCCTCCTAAAGGACACCAGCAGTATGATCTCAGAACAGCTCCCCTCCTCCTAATGGACACCAGCAGTATGATCTCAGAACAGCTCCCCTCCTCCTAAAGGACACCAGCAGTATGGTCTCAGAACAGCTCCCCTCCTAAAGGACACCAGCAGTATGGTCTCAGAACAGCTCCCCTCCTAAAGGACACCAGCAGTATGGTCTCAGAACAGCTCCCCTCCTAAAGGACACCAGCAGTATGATCTCAGAACAGCTCTCCTCCTAAAGGACACCAGCAGTATGGTCTCAGAACAGCTCCCCTCCTAAAGGACACCAGCAGTATGGACTCAGAACAGCTCCCCTCCTCTGTAAAGGACACCAGCAGTATGATCTCAGAACAGCTCCCCTCCTAAAGGACACCAGCAGTATGGACTCAGAACAGCTCCCCTCCTAAAGGACACCAGCAGTATGATCTCAGAACAGCTCCCCTCCTAAAGGACACCAGCAGTATGATCTCAGAACAGCTCCCCTCCTAAAGGACACCAGCAGTATGATCTCAGAACAGCTCCCCTCCTAAAGGACACCAGCAGTATGGTCTCAGAACAGCTCCCCTCCTAAAGGACACCAGCAGTATGGTCTCAGAACAGCTCCCCTCCTAAAGGACACCAGCAGTATGATCTCAGAACAGCTCCCCTCCTAAAGGACACCAGCAGTATGATCTCAGATCAGCTCCCCTCCTAAAGGACACCAGCAGTATGGTCTCAGAACAGCTCCCCTCCTAAAGGACACCAGCAGTATGATCTCAGAACAGCTCCCCTCCTAAAGGACACCAGCAGTATGATCTCAGAACAGCTCCCCTCCTAAAGGACACCAGCAGTATGATCTCAGAACAGCTCCCCTCCTTTGTAAAGGACACCAGCAGTATGATCTCAGAACAGCTCCCCTCCTTTGTAAAGGACACCAGCAGTATGATCTCAGAACAGCTCCCCTCCTAAAGGACACCAGCAGTATGATCTCAGAACAGCTCCCCTCCTAAAGGACACCAGCAGTATGATCTCAGAACAGCTCCCCTCCTAAAGGACACCAGCAGTATGGTCTCAGAACTGCTCCCCTCCTAAAGGACACCAGCAGTATGATCTCAGAACAGCTCCCCTCCTTTGTAAAGGACACCAGCAGTATGGTCTCAGAACAGCTCCCCTCCTAAAGGACACCAGCAGTATGGTCTCAGAACAGCTCCCCTCCTAAAGGACACCAGCAGTATGGTCTCAGAACAGCTCCCCTCCTAAAGGACACCAGCAGTATGGTCTCAGAACAGCTCCCCTCCTAAAGGACACCAGCAGTATGATCTCAGAACAGCTCCCCTCCTTTGTAAAGGACACCAGCAGTATGATCTCAGAACAGCTCCCCTCCTAAAGGACACCAGCAGTATGATCTCAGAACAGCTCCCCTCCTAAAGGACACCAGCAGTATGGTCTCAGAACAGCTCCCCTCCTAAAGGACACCAGCAGTATGGTCTCAGAACAGCTCCCCTCCTAAAGGACACCAGCAGTATGGTCTCAGAACAGCTCCCCTCCTAAAGGACACCAGCAGTATGGTCTCAGAACAGCTCCCCTCCTAAAGGACACCAGCAGTATGATCTCAGAACAGCTCCCCTCCTAAAGGACACCAGCAGTATGATCTCAGAACAGCTCCCCTCCTAAAGGACACCAGCAGTATGATCTCAGAACAGCTCCCCTCCTAAAGGACACCAGCAGTATGGTCTCAGAACAGCTCCCCTCCTAAAGGACACCAGCAGTATGATCTCAGAACAGCTCCCCTCCTAAAGGACACCAGCAGTATGGTCTCAGAACAGCTCCCCTCCTAAAGGACACCAGCAGTATGGTCTCAGAACAGCTCTCCTCCTAAAGGACACCAGCAGTACGGTCTCAGAACAGCTCCCCTCCTAAATGACACCAGCAGTATGGTCTCTATTGTTGAATCTCTTGATCCTCCCTGAGAATACTTTGTTCGTTCCTTTTGATGTTGAGTCGTAACACTACTATTCCACACGAGGGCGGTATTGAAGCTATGGAACATTTGCTTCTGCAACGTGATGAACTACCTTCCAGTGCATCATGCATTTTAACATTGGCTGAAATAATACTCACACATAACTACCTCATGTTTCTAAGTGATTTCTTTATTCAGACGAAGGGTACTGCTATGGGATCCCCCATGGCTCCTAACTATGCTAATTTGTATGTGGGTTACATGGAGAAACAGTCTATTTTCAATCCTCTCAACAACAAAAAATATTGCCTAACGTCATTATTTGGAAACGGTACGTTGATGATATTTTGGTTCTGTGGAGGAGTGATGCAGAATGGCTCCAGGCATTCCATGCTTTTCTTAACTCCTGTTCTGATCATCTGAGATTTACTACGCAATCTGACACACGTCAAATCCGTTTCCTTGATCTTCTGATCTTGTGTGAAGATAATGTTCTATCCACTGATCTTTACAGGAAACCTACTGATCGTAACAGTTTGTTGAGGGCTGACAGTCGTCACCCACCTCCCTTGAAAAACAGTTTGCCCTACAGCCAATTCTGTAGAATCAAAAGATAATTCAAGGAGAGGGGGTACAAATATGGTCCGATTAATTCTGCCATTGAGAAAATACTAAACAAACCAAGACATGATCTTTTTCAAGGTCAGTCTCGTAAAAAGACATTCTTGCATTCTAACTACCCGCTATTCAAAGCGCTCTGAACAAATTAAGGGAATCGTTCACAAACATTGGCACATTCTAAGTTCCGATTAATATTTTTAATATAATATAATAATAAATATAAGAATTTAATATATTTTTGCATCTTGAGCTCTTAGAGTGTCCTGCTCTCCTTTATATTTTAAGTGTTCCACTCCGCCAGCCAGCACCTCACCTAAATAGGTGTCCACTCCGCCAGCCAGCACCTCACCTAAATAGGTGTCCACTCCGCCAGCCAGCACCTCACCTAAATAGGTGTCCACTCCGCCAGCCAGCACCTCACCTAAATAGGTGTCCACTCCGCCAGCCAGCACCTCACCTAAATAGGTGTCCACTCCGCCAGCCAGCACCTCACCTAAATAGGTGTCCACTCCGCCAGCCAGCACCTCACCTAAATAGGTGTCCACTCCGCCAGCCAGCACCTCACCTAAATAGGTGTCCACTCCGCCAGCCAGCACCTCGCCTAAATAGGTGTCCACTCCGCCAGCCAGCACCTCACCTAAATAGGTGTCCACTCCGCCAGCCAGCACCTCGCCTAAATAGGTGTCCACTCCGCCAGCCAGCACCTCACCTAAATAGGTGTCCACTCCGCCAGCCAGCACCTCACCTAAATAGGTGTCCACTCCGCCAGCCAGCACCTCGCCTAAATAGGTGTCCACTCCGCCAGCCAGCACCTCGCCTAAATAGGTGTCCACTCCGCCAGCCAGCACCTCGCCTAAATAGGTGTCCACTCCGCCAGCCAGCACCTCACCTAAATAGGTGTCCACTCCGCCAGCCAGCACCTCGCCTAAATAGGTGTCCACTCCGCCAGCCAGCACCTCGCCTAAATAGGTGTCCACTCCACCAGCCAGCACCTCACCTAAATAGGTGTCCACTCCGCCAGCCAGCACCTCGCCTAAATAGGTGTGGGTTTATTTTGCCTCTAGACTAATAAGCATGGACCCATTAAGAAAATGACTGCAAAAACTGCTAAATCGATGAAGAATTGAAAAATTGTATGGTAGAAAGGAATGAGACAAAAGGAATGGCAAATAAGTCTGGTTGCACAACCAATTGGCAAACGTACTGCAAATGGAGGAATCATGTGACTAAACTGAATAAAATAACAAGAAAATAAACTATGAAACAAAGATAAATGAAATAAAGAATGATAATAAAAAGCTTTGGAGCACCTTCAATGACATTTTGAGAAAAAGGCAAACTCAGCTCCATCATTCATTGAATCAGATGGCTCATTCATCACAAAACCAACTGATATTGCCAACTACTTTAATGATTTTTCATTGGCAAGATTAGCAAACTTAGGCATGACATTCCAGCAACAAATACTGACACTTCGCATCCAACTATATCTGACCAAATTATGGAAGACAAGAATTGTAATTTTGAATTCCGTAAAGTTAGCGTGAAAGAGGTGAAAAAACTATTACAAGCCACCGGGATCTGACAACTTGGATAGAAAATTACTATATAAATATTATATTTATATTATATAAATTAATAGCGGACGATATTGCCACTCCTATTTGCCATATTTTCATTTAAGCCTACTAGAGAGCATGTGCCCTCAGGCCTGGAGGTAAGCTGAAGTCATTCTGATACCCAAGAATAGGGAAGCTCCCTTTACTGGCTCAAATAGCCGACCAATCAGCCTGTTATCAACCCTTAGTAAACTTCTGGGAAAAATGGTGTTTGACAAGATACAACGCTGTTTCACAGTAAACGATTTGACAACAGACTTTCAACACGGAGAAGAAGAAGGACATTCCACAAGCACAGCACTTACACAAATGACTGCTGATTTGGCTGAGAGAAATTGATGATAAAAATATTGTGGGGGGCTGTTTTGTTAGACTTTAGTGCGGATTTTGACATTATCGATCATAGTCTGCTGCTGGAAAAACTGTATGTGTTGTGGCTTTACACCCCCTGCTATAATGTGGATAAAGAGTTACCTGTCTAACAGAACACAGAGGGTGTTCTTTAATGGAAGCCTCTCCAACATAATCCAGGTAGAATCAGGAGTTCCCCAGGGCAGCTGTTTAGGCCCCTTGCTTTTTTCAATTATTACTAACGACATGCCACTGACTTTGAGTAATGCCAGAGTGTCTATGTATGCTGATCACTCAACACTATACATGCCAGCTACTACAGCGACTGAAATGACTGCAACACTTAATAAAGAGCTGCAGATAGTTTCAGAGTGGGTGGCAAGGAATAAACGAGTCCTAAATATTTCTAAAACTAAAAGCTATTTGGAACAAATCATTCACTAAACCCTAAACCTAATAAATAATAATAACCTAATAAATAATGTGGACATTGAGCACACAGTGTGTGTGTGTGTGTGTGTGTGTGTGTGTGTGTGTGTGTGTGTGTGTGTGTGTGTGTGTGTGTGTGTGTGTGTGTGTGTGTGTGTGTGTGTGTGTGTGTACTGTAGCTATAGCTATAGCTTTAGCTGGAGCCCAGGAAGAGTAGCTGCTGCCTTGACAGTAACTAATGGGGATCCATAATAAACCCCAGGAAGAGTAGCTGCTGCCTTGACAGGAACTAATGAGGTTCCATAATAAACCCCAGGAAGAGTAGATGCTGCCTTGACAGGAACTAATGGGGATCCATAATAAACCCCAGGAAGAGTAGCTGCTGCCTTGACAGTAACTAATGGGGATCCATAATAAACCCCAGGAAGAGTAGCTGCTGCCTTGACAGGAACTAATGAGGTTCCATAATAAACCCCAGAAAGAGTAGCTGCTGCCTTGACAGGAACTAATGGGGATCCATAATAATCCCCAGGAAGAGTAGCTGCTGCCTTGGCAGGAACTAATGGGGATCCATAATAAACCCCAGGAAGAGTAGCTGCTGCCTTGGCAGGAACTAATGGGGATCCATAATAAATCAGCAAGCTGTCGTGCTTACAAAAAAAAGGAACAAAAGGAACGTCTGATTACTGACCAAAACAGAACTTTTACCCTAAAGGCAAATTTACAGTATGTAGCCACTATGGTAAGGACTGTTTAACGATAGTCTGACCAATCAGAATCCATGTTTCAAAATTGTTTTGATCACGTGGACTGGGAAATGTTCCGGGTCACCTCTGAGAATAACACTGACGTATACAATGCCTCAGTGACGGGGTTCATCAGGAAGTGGATAGAGGATGTTGTTCCTACTGTGATGATTAGATCTTATCCAAACCAAAAACCCTGGAAAGATGGCAGCATTTGAGGAAAACTGAAAGCGCGAACCAACGCATGGCAACGTGACATGGAATGTGTACAAACAGATCAGCTGTGTCCATAAGGCAATCAAAGAGTCAAAACGACAATACAGGGACAAAACGGAGTCGCAATTCAACGGCTCAGACACGAGACACATGTGGCAGGGACTCCAGACGGATTATAAAGAGAAAGCCACGTCGCGGACCCCAACGACCCCAGACGAGCTAAACACCTTCTCCACCCGCTTCGAGGGAAAACAACATTGTGCCGTCGATGTGGGTCCCAGACGAGCTAAACACCTTCTCCACCCGCTTCGAGGGGAAACAACATTGTGCCGTCGATGTGGGTCCCAGACGAGCTAAACACCTTCTCCACCCGCTTCGAGGGAAAACAACATTGTGCCGTCGATGTGGGTCCCAGACTGTGTGGTCTCGTTCTCCATCATTTAAAGGTGTTAACCCTGGCAAGGCTAGCGGCCCAGACAGTATCCCAAGCCACAGCCTCAGAGCAGCAGACCAGCTGGCTGGAGTGTTTATGAACATATTAAATCTCTCCATATCCCAGTCTACTACTGTCTCTACTTGCTTCAAGAAGGCCACCATTGTTCCTGTACTAAAGAAAGAAAAGGTAATTGAACTAAATTACTATCGACCCGTAGCACTCACTTCTGTCATCATCAAGTGCTTTGGAGAGACTAGTTAAGGCTCATATCACCTCCACCTTACCCAGAAACCCTCGGCCCAATCCAATTCGCATACCACCCCAACAGATCCACAGATGACACAATCTCTAACTCCACACTGCCTATATGAGAATGATGTTCATTTACTACAGCTCGGCATTCGACATCATAATGTCATCACTAAGCTGTCCCTGGGACGTACCACTTCCCTCGTCCCCCAGGTGGTAAGGGTAGGCAACAACACATCTACCATGTTGATCCTCAACATGGGGGCCCCTCAGGGGTGTGTACTCAGTCCCCTCCTGTACTCCCTGTTCCCCCACGAGTGTATGACCAGGCACGACTCCAACACCATCATTAAGTTTGCCGACGACACGACGGTGGTAGGCCTTATTACCAACAACGATGACACATCCTATAGGGAGGAGGTCAAAGACCTGGCAGTGTGGTGTTAGGACAACAACCTCTTCCCTCAACGTCAGTAAAACAAAGGAGCTGATCGTGGACTATAGGAAACGGAGGGCCGAGCACACCCCAATTCACATCGACGGGGCTGTAGTGGAGTGGGTCGAGAGCTTCAATCTCCTCTGTGTCCACATCACTAAGGACCTTACATGGTCCAAACAACACAGTCATGGAGAGACCACGACAACTCGTCTTCCCTCTCAGGTGGCTGAAAAGATTTGGCCTTCAGATCATCGAGAGCATCTTGGCTGGCTGCATCACCGCTTGATATTTGGCGATTGCTTGGCATCCGACCCGTGAGGCGCTACAGAGCGTAATGCGTACGGTCCAGTACATCACTGCGGCCGAGCTCAGGGAGATGTTGAAAAATGTCAGTGAAGACACATGCTCTGTAATCTAATCATGGCTCATCCTATCTATCTGCTGCTTTTCTATTTATATACTCTTCATATTGTCTTCACACAACATTACACGAATCCAGGCTGAATCACATCCGGCTGTGATTGGGAGTCCCATAGGTCAGCTCACAATTGGCCAAGAGTCGTCCAGGTTTGGCCGGGGTAGGCCGTCATTGTAAATAAGAATTTGTTCTTAACTGACTTGCCAAGTTAAATAAAGGTAAAATAAAAATATATATACAGTACATCTATATATCAATATTATAGTCTCTGACATCGTTCTTATATTTCTGAATTTTTTTCTTATTTTTATGGATTGCGTGTATTTTTTAAATGAGTATTATTGCTAGGTTTACTGCACTGTTGGAGTTAGAAACACAAGCATTTCACTGCACCTTAGATAACATCTGACAATTTGTAAACGCGACCAAAAACATTTGATTTGATTTCATGCTGTCATCATCTAATCTGGACTGTCATACTGCCCAGACCCTCCACTATGCTGTTATCATCTAATCTGGACTGGACTGTCATACAGCCCAGACCCTCCACTATGCTGTCACCATCTAATCTGGACTGTCATACTACCCAGACCCTCCACTATGCTGTCATCATCTAATCTGGACTGTCATACTGCCCAGACCCTCCACTATGCTGTCATCATCTAATCTGGACTGTCATACTGCCCAGACCCTCCACTATGCTGTTATCATCTAATCTGGACTGGACTGTCATACAGCCCAGACCCTCCACTATGCTGTCATCATCTAATCTGGACTGTCATACTACCCAGACCCTCCACTATGCTGTTATCATCTAATCTGGACTGTCATACTGCTCAGACCCTCCACTATGCTGTTATCATCTAATCTGGACTGTCATACTACCCAGACCCTCCACTATGCTGTCATCATCTAATCTGGACTGTCATACTGCCCAGACCCTCCACTATGCTGTTATCATCTAATCTGGACTGTCATACTACCCAGACCCTCCACTATGCTGTCATCATCTAATCTGGACTGTCATACAGCCCAGACCCTCCACTATGCTGTCATCATCTAATCTGGACTGTCATACTGCCCAGACCCTCCACTATGCTGTTATCATCTAATCTGGACTGTCATACTACCCAGACCCTCCACTATGCTGTCATCATCTAATCTGGACTGTCATACTACCCAGACCCTCCACTATGCTGTTATCATCTAATCTGGACTGTCATACTGCCCAGACCCTCCACTATGCTGTCATCATCTAATCTGGACTGTCATACTGCCCAGACCCTCCACTATGCTGTCATCATCTAATCTGGACTGTCATACTACCCAGACCCTCCACTATGCTGTTATCATCTAATCTGGACTGTCATACTGCCCAGACCCTCCACTATGCTGTTATCATCTAATCTGGACTGTCATACTGCCCAGACCCTCCACTATGCTGTCATCATCTAATCTGGACTGTCATACTGCCCAGACCCTCCACTATGCTGTTATCATCTAATCTGGACTGGACTGTCATACAGCCCAGACCCTCCACTATGCTGTCATCATCTAATCTGGACTGTCATACTGCCCAGACCCTCCACTATGCTGTTATCATCTAATCTGGACTGTCATACTGCCCAGACCCTCCACTATGCTGTTATCATCTAATCTGGACTGGACTGTCATACAGCCCAGACCCTCCACTATGCTGTCATCATCTAATCTGGACTGTCATACTGCCCAGACCCTCCACTATGCTGTTATCATCTAATCTGGACTGTCATACTGCCCAGACCCTCCACTATGCTGTTATCATCTAATCTGGACTGGACTGTCATCCTGCCCAGACCCTCCACTATGCTGTTATCATCTAATCTGGACTGTCATACTGCCCAGACCCTCCACTATGCTGTTATCATCTAATCTAGACTGGACTGTCATACTTCCCAGACCCTCCACTATGCTGTCATCATCTAATCTGGACTGTCATACTGCCCAGACCCTCCACTATGCTGTCATCATCTAATCTGGACTGTCATACTGCCCAGACCCTCCACTATGCTGTTATCATCTAGTCTGGACTGGACTGTCATACTGCCCAGACCCTCCACTATGCTGTTATCATCTAATCTGGACTGTCATACTGCCCAGACCCTCCACTATGCTGTTATCATCTAATCTGGACTGTCATACAGCCCAGACCCTCCACTATGCTGTTATCATCTAATCTGGACTGTCATACTGCCCAGACCCTCCACTATGCTGTTATCATCTAATCTGGACTGTCATACTGCCCAGACCCTCCACTATGCTGTCATCATCTAATCTGGACTGTCATACTACCCAGACCCTCCACTATGCTGTCATCGTCTAATCTGGACTGTCATACAGCCCAGACCCTCCACTATGCTGTTATCATCTAATCTGGACTGTCATACTGCCCAGACCATCCACTATGCTGTCATCATCTAATCTGGACTGTCATACTGCCCAGACCCTCCGCTATGCTGTTATCATCTAATCTGGACTGTCATACTGCCCAGACCCTCCACTATGCTTTCATCATCTAATCTGGACTGTCATACTGCCCAGACCCTCCACTATGCTGTTATCATCTAATCTGGACTGTCATAGTGCCCAGACCCTCCACTATGCTGTTATCATCTAATCTGGACTGTCATACTGCCCAGACCCTCCACTATGCTGTTATCATCTAATCTGGACTGGACTGTCATACTGCCCAGACCCTCCACTATGCTGTTATCATCTAATCTGGACTGTCATACTGCCCAGACCCTCCACTATGCTGTCATCATCTAATCTGGACTGTCATACTGCCCAGACCCTCCACTATGCTGTTATCATCTAATCTGGACTGTCATACTACCCAGACCCTCCACTATGCTGTCATCATCTAATCTGGACTGTCATACTACCCAGACCCTCCACTATGCTGTTATCATCTAATCTGGACTGTCATACTGCCCAGACCCTCCACTATGCTGTTATCATCTAATCTGGACTGGACTGTCATACTGCCCAGACCCTCCACTATGCTGTCATCATCTAATCTGGACTGTCATACTGCCCAGACCCTCCACTATGCTGTCATCATCTAATCTGGACTGTCATACTACCCAGACCCTCCACTATGCTGTTATCATCTAATCTGGACTGTCATACTGCCCAGACCCTCCACTATGCTGTCATCATCTAATCTGGACTGTCATACTACCCAGACCCTCCACTATGCTGTTATCATCTAATCTGGACTGTCATACTACCCAGACCCTCCACTATGCTGTCATCATCTAATCTGGACTGTCATACTGCCCAGACCCTCCACTATGCTGTCATCATCTAATCTGGACTGGACTGTCATACTACCCAGACCCTCCACTATGCTGTTATCATCTAATCTGGACTGTCATACTGCCCAGACCCTCCACTATGCTGTCATCATCTAATCTGGACTGGACTGTCATACTGCCCAGACCCTCCACTATGCTGTTATCATCTAATCTGGACTGTCATACTGCCCAGACCCTCCACTATGCTGTCATCATCTAATGTGGACTGTCATACTTCCCAGACCCTCCACTATGCTGTTATCATCTAATCTGGACTGGACTGTCATACTGCCCAGACCCTCCACTATGCTGTTATCATCTAATCTGGACTGTCATACAGCCCAGACCCTCCACTATGCTGTTATCATCTAATCTGAACTGTCATACTGCCCAGACCCTCCACTATGCTGTCATCATCTAATCTGGACTGTCATACTGCCCAGACCCTCCACTATGCTGTTATCATCTAATCTGGACTGTCATACAGCCCAGACCCTCCACTATGCTGTTATCATCTAATCTGGACTGTCATACTGCCCAGACCCTCCACTATGCTGTTATCATCTAATCTGGACTGGACTGTCATACAGCCCAGACCCTCCACTATGCTGTCATCATCTAATCTGGACTGTCATACTGCCCAGACCCTCCACTATGCTGTTATCATCTAATCTGGACTGTCATACTGCCCAGACCCTCCACTATGCTGTCATCATCTAATCTGGACTGTCATACTGCCCAGACCCTCCACTATGCTGTTATCATCTAATCTGGACTGGACTGTCATACAGCCCAGACCCTCCACTATGCTGTCATCATCTAATCTGGACTGTCATACTGCCCAGACCCTCCACTATGCTGTCATCATCTAATCTGGACTGTCATACAGCCCAGACCCTCCACTATGCTGTCATCATCTAATCTGGACTGTCATACAGCCCAGACCCTCCACTATGCTGTCATCATCTAATCTGGACTGTCATACAGCCCAGACCCTCCACTATGCTGTCATCATCTAATCTGGACTGTCATACAGCCCAGACCCTCCACTATGCTGTCATCATCTAATCTGGACTGTCATACTGCCCAGACCCTCCACTATGCTGTTATCATCTAATCTGGACTGTCATACTGCCCAGACCCTCCACTATGCTGTTATCATCTAATCTGGACTGTCATACTGCCCAGACCCTCCACTATGCTGTCATCATCTAATCTGGACTGTCATACTGCCCAGACCCTCCACTATGCTGTTATCATCTAATCTGGACTGTCATACTGCCCAGACCCTCCACTATGCTGTCATCATCTAATCTGGACTGTCATACTGCCCAGACCCTCCACTATGCTGTTATCATCTAGTCTGGACTGGACTGTCATACTGCCCAGACCCTCCACTATGCTGTTATCATCTAATCTGGACTGTCATACTGCCCAGACCCTCCACTATGCTGTCATCATCTAATCTGGACTGTCATACTGCCCAGACCCTCCACTATGCTGTCATCATCTAATCTGGACTGTCATACTGCCCAGACCCTCCACTATGCTGTTATCATCTAATCTGGACTGTCATACTGCCCAGACCCTCCACTATGCTGTTATCATCTAATCTGGACTGTCATACTGCCCAGACCCTCCACTATGCTGTCATCATCTAATCTGGACTGTCATACTGCCCAGACCCTCCACTATGCTGTTATCATCTAATCTGGACTGTCATACTGCCCAGACCCTCCACTATGCTGTCATCATCTAATCTGGACTGTCATACTGCCCAGACCCTCCACTATGCTGTTATCATCTAATCTAGACTGTCATACTGCCCAGACCCTCCACTATGCTGTTATCATCTAATCTGGACTGTCATACTGCCCAGACCCTCCGCTATGCTGTTATCATCTAATCTGGACTGTCATACTGCCCAGACCCTCCACTATGCTGTCATCATCTAATCTGGACTGTCATACTGCCCAGACCCTCCACTATGCTGTTATCATCTAATCTGGACTGGACTGTCATACTGCCCAGACCCTCCACTATGCTGTTATCATCTAATCTGGACTGTCATACTGCCCAGACCCTCCACTATGCTGTTATCATCTAATCTGGACTGGACTGTCATACTTCCCAGACCCTCCACTATGCTGTCATCATCTAATCTGGACTGTCATACTGCCCAGACCCTCCACTATGCTGTCATCATCTAATCTGGACTGTCATACTGCCCAGACCCTCCACTATGCTGTTATCATCTAGTCTGGACTGGACTGTCATACTGCCCAGACCCTCCACTATGCTGTTATCATCTAATCTGGACTGTCATACTGCCCAGACCCTCGACTATGCTGTCATCATCTAATCTGGACTGTCATACTGCCCAGACCCTCCGCTATGCTGTTATCATCTAATCTGGACTGTCATACTGCCCAGACCCTCCACTATGCTGTCATCATCTAATCTGGACTGTCATACTGCCCAGACCCTCCACTATGCTGTTATCATCTAATCTGGACTGGACTGTCATACTGCCCAGACCCTCCACTATGCTGTTATCATCTAATCTGGACTGTCATACTGCCCAGACCCTCCACTATGCTGTTATCATCTAATCTGGACTGTCATACAGCCCAGACCCTCCACTATGCTGTTATCATCTAATCTGGACTGTCATACTGCCCAGACCCTCCACTATGCTGTTATCATCTAATCTGGACTGTCATACTGCCCAGACCCTCCACTATGCTGTTATCATCTAATCTGGACTGGACTGTCATACAGCCCAGACCCTCCACTATGCTGTTATCATCTAATCTGGACTGTCATACTGCCCAGACCCTCCACTATGCTGTTATCATCTAATCTGGACTGTCATACTGCCCAGACCCTCCACTATGCTATTATCATCTAATCTGGACTGGACTGTCATACTGCCCAGACCCTCCACTATGCTGTCATCGTCTAATCTGGACTGTCATACTGCCCAGACCCTCCACTATGCTGTCATCGTCTAATCTGGACTGTCATACTGCCCAGACCCTCCACTATGCTGTCATCATCTAATCTGGACTGTCATACTGTCCAGACCCTCCACTATGCTGTCATCATCTAATCTGGACTGTCATACAGCCCAGACCCTCCACTATGCTGTCATCATCTAATCTGGACTGTCATACTGCCCAGACCCTCCACTATGCTGTTATCATCTAATCTGGACAGTCATACAGCCCAGACCCTCCACTATGCTGTTATCATCTAATCTGGACTGTCATAGTGCCCAGACCCTCCACTATGCTGTTATCATCTAATCTGGACTGTCATACTGCCCAGACCCTCCACTATGCTGTTATCATCTAATCTGGACTGTCATACAGCCCAGACCCTCCACTATGCTGTCATCATCTAATCTGGACTGTCATACTGCCCAGACCCTCCACTATGCTGTTATCATCTAATCTGGACTGTCATACTGCCCAGACCCTCCACTATGCTATTATCATCTAATCTGGACTGGACTGTCATACTGCCCAGACCCTCCACTATGCTGTCATCGTCTAATCTGGACTGTCATACTGCCCAGACCCTCCACTATGCTGTCATCGTCTAATCTGGACTGTCATACTGCCCAGACCCTCCACTATGCTGTCATCATCTAATCTGGACTGTCATACTGTCCAGACCCTCCACTATGCTGTTATCATCTAATCTGGACTGTCATACAGCCCAGACCCTCCACTATGCTGTCATCATCTAATCTGGACTGTCATACTGCCCAGACCCTCCACTATGCTGTCATCATCTAATCTGGACTGTCATACTGCCCAGACCCTCCACTATGCTGTTATCATCTAATCTGGACTGTCATACTGCCCAGACCCTCCACTATGCTGTTATCATCTAATCTGGACTGTCATACTGCCCAGACCGTCCACTATGCTGTTATCATCTAATCTGGACTGTCATACTGCCCAGACCCTCCACTATGCTGTCATCATCTAATCTGGACTGTCATACTGCCCAGACCCTCCACTATGCTGTTATCATCTAATCTGGACTGTCATACTGCCTAGACCCTCCACTATGCTGTCATCATCTAATCTGGATTGGACTGTCATACTGCCCAGACCCTCCACTATGCTGTTATCATCTAATCTGGACTGTCATACTGCCCAGACCCTCCACTATGCTGTCATCATCTAATCTGGACTGTCATACTGTCCAGACCCTCCACTATGCTGTTATCATCTAATCTGGACTGTCATACTGCCCAGACCCTCCACTATGCTGTTATCATCTAATCTGGACTGTCATACTGCCCAGACCCTCCACTATGCTGTCATCATCTAATCTGGACTGTCATACTGCCCAGACCCTCCACTATGCTGTTATCATCTAATCTGGACTGTCATACTACCCAGACCCTCCACTATGCTGTTATCATCTAATCTGGACTGTCATACTGCCCAGACCCTCCACTATGCTGTCATCATCTAATCTGGACTGTCATACTGCCCAGACCCTCCACTATGCTGTCATCATCTAATCTGGACTGTCATACAGCCCAGACCCTCCACTATGCTGTCATCATCTAATCTGGACTGTCATACTGCCCAGACCCTCCACTATGCTGTTATCATCTAATCTGGACTGTCATACTACCCAGACCCTCCACTATGCTGTTATCATCTAATCTGGACTGGACTGTCATACTGCCCAGACCCTCCACTATGCTGTTATCATCTAATCTGGACTGTCATACTGCCCAGACCTTCACTATGCTGTTATCATCTAATCTGGACTGTCATACTGCCCAGACCCTCCACTATGCTGTTATCATCTAATCTGGACTGTCATACTGCCCAGACCCTCCACTATGCTGTTATCATCTAATCTGGACTGTCATACTGCCCAGACCCTCCACTATGCTGTTATCATCTAATCTGGACTGTCATACTGCCCAGACCCTCCACTATGCTGTCATCATCTAATCTGGACTGTCATACAGCCCAGACCCTCCACTATGCTGTCATCATCTAATCTGGACTGTCTCACTGCCCAGACCCTCCACTATGCTGTTATCATCTAATCTGGACTGTCATACTGCCCAGACCCTCCACTATGCTGTCATCATCTAATCTGGACTGTCATACAGCCCAGACCCTCCACTATGCTGTCATCATCTAATCTGGACTGTCTCACTGCCCAGACCCTCCACTATGCTGTTATCATCTAATCTGGACTGGACTGTCATACTGCCCAGACCCTCCACTATGCTGTCATCATCTAATCTGGACTGTCATACTGCCCAGACCCTCCACTATGCTGTTATCGTCTAATCTGGACTGTCATACTGCTCAGACCCTCCACTATGCTGTCATCATCTAATGTGGAATATCATACTGCCCAGACCCTCCACTATGCTGTCATCATCTAATCTGGACAGTCATACTGCCCAGACCCTCCACTATGCTGTCATCATCTAATCTGGACTGTCATACTGCCCAGACCCTCCACTATGCTCTTATCATCTAATCTGGACTGTCATACTGCCCAGACCCTCCACTATGCTGTCACCATCTAATCTGGACTGTCATACTGCCCAGACCCTCCACTATGCTGTCATCATCTAATCTGGACTGTCATACAGCCCAGACCCTCCACTATGCTGTCATCATCTAATCTGGACTGTCATACTGCCCAGACCCTCCACTATGCTGTCATCATCTAATCTGGACTGTCATACTGCCCAGACCCTCCACTATCCTGTCATCATCTAATCTGGACTGTTAGTTGAGACTGTCTGTCCATTACGCTGCTAGTTGGGACTGTCTGTCCACTACGCTGCTAGTTAGGACTGTCTGTCCACTACGCTGCTAGTTAGGACTGTCTGTCCACTACGCTGCTAGTTAGGACTGTCTGTCCACTACGCTGCTAGTTGGGACTGTCTGTCCACTACGCTGCTAGTTGGGACTGTCTGTCCACTACGCTGCTAGTTGGGACTGTCTGTCCACTACGCTGCTAGTTAGGACTGTCTGTCCACTACGCTGCTAGTTGGGACTGTCTGTCCCCTACGCTGCTAGCTGGGACTGTCTGTCCACTACGCTGCTAGTTGAGACTGTCTGTCCACTACGCTGCTAGTTGGGACTGTCTGTCCATTACGCTGCTAGTTGGGACTGTCTGTCCATTACGCTGCTAGTTGGGACTGTCTGTCCACTACGCTGCTAGTTGGGACTGTCTGTCCATTACGCTGCTAGTTGGGACTGTCTGTCCAATACGCTGCTAGTTGGGACTGTCTGTCCACTACGCTGCTAGTTGGGACTGTCTGTCCATTACGCTGCTAGTTGGGACTGTCTGTCCACTACGCTGCTAGTTGGGACTGTCTGTCCACTACGCTGCTAGTTGGGACTGTCTGTCCCCTACGCTGCTAGTTGGGACTGTCTGTCCACTACGCTGCTAGTTAGGACTGTCTGTCCACTACGCTGCTAGTTAGGACTGTCTGTCCACTACGCTGCTAGTTAGGACTGTCTGTCCACTACGCTGCTAGTTAGGACTGTCTGTCCACTACGCTGCTAGTTGGGACTGTCTGTCCACTACGCTGCTAGTTGGGACTATCTGTCCACTACGCTGCTAGTTAGGACTGTCTGTCCCCCACGCTGCTAGTTAGGACTGTCTGTCCCCCACGCTGCTAGTTGGGACTGTCTGTCCACTACACTGCTAGTTGGGACTGTCTGTCCACCACGCTGCTAGTTGGGACTGTCTGTCCACTACGCTGCTAGTTAGGACTGTCTGTCCACTACGCTGCTAGTTTGAACTGTCTGTCCACTACGCTGCTAGTTGGGACTGTCTGTCCACTACGCTGCTAGTTGGGACTGTCTGTCCACTA
The DNA here is from genome assembly GCF_029448725.1 of Salvelinus fontinalis. Lineage (NCBI taxonomy): Eukaryota > Metazoa > Chordata > Actinopteri > Salmoniformes > Salmonidae > Salvelinus > Salvelinus fontinalis. The sequence goes on from NC_074673.1 coordinate 1,284,454, forward strand.
CGCTGCTAGTTGGGACTGTCTGTCCCCTACGCTGCTAGTTGGGACTGTCTGTCCCCTACGCTGCTAGTTAGGACTGTCTGTCCACTACGCTGCTAGTTAGGACTGTCTGCCCACTACGCTGCTAGTTGGGACTGTCTGTCCACTACGCTGCTAGTTGGGACTATCTGTCCATTACGCTGCTAGTTGGGACTATCTGTCCATTACGCTGCTAGTTAGGACTGTCTGTCCACCACGCTGCTAGTTGGGACTGTCTGTCCACCACGCTGCTAGTTGGGACTGTCTGTCCACTACGCTGCTAGTTGGGACTGTCTGTCCACTACGCTGCTAGTTGGAACTGTCTGTCCACTACGCTGCTAGTTGGGACTGTCTGTCCACTACGCTGCTAGTTGGGACTGTCTGTCCACTACGCTGCTAGTTGGGACTGTCTGTCCCCTACGCTGCTAGTTAGGACTGTCTGTCCCCTACGCTGCTAGTTAGGACTGTCTGTCCCCTACGCTGCTAGTTAGGACTGTCTGTCCCCTACGCTGCTAGTTAGGACTGTCTGTCCCCTACGCTACTAGTTAGGACTGTCTGTCCCCTACGCTGCTAGTTGGGACTGTCTGTCCACTACACTGCTAGTTGGGACTGTCTGTCCACTACACTGCTAGTTGGGACTGTCTGTCCACTACGCTGCTAGTTGGGACTGTCTGTCCACTACGCTGCTAGTTGGGACTGTCTGTCCCCTACGCTGCTAGTTGGGACTGTCTGTCCACTACGCTGCTAGTTAGGACTGTCTGTCCACTACGCTGCTAGTTAGGACTGTCTGTCCACTACGCTGCTAATTGGGACTGTCTGTCCACTACGCTGCTAGTTGGGACTGTCTGTCCACTACGCTGCTAGTTGGGACTATCTGTCCATTACGCTGCTAGTTGGGACTATCTGTCCATTACGCTGCTAGTTAGGACTGTCTGTCCACCACGCTGCTAGTTGGGACTGTCTGTCCACTACGCTGCTAGTTGCGACTGTCTGTCCACCACGCTGCTAGTTGGGACTGTCTGTCCACCACGCTGCTAGTTAGGACTGTCTGTCCACTACGCTGCTAGTTGGAACTGTCTGTCCACTACGCTGCTAGTTGGGACTGTCTGTCCACTACGCTGCTAGTTGGGACTGTCTGTCCACTACGCTGCTAGTTGGAACTGTCTGTCCACTACGCTGCTAGTTGGGACTGTCTGTCCACTACGCTGCTAGTTGGGACTGTCTGTCCACTACGCTGCTAGTTGGGACTGTCTGTCCCCTACGCTGCTAGTTGGGACTGTCTGTCCCCTACGCTGCTAGTTAGGACTGTCTGTCCCCTACGCTGCTAGTTAGGACTGTCTGTCCCCTACGCTGCTAGTTAGGACTGTCTGTCCCCTACGCTGCTAGTTAGGACTGTCTGTCCCCTACGCTGCTAGTTAGGACTGTCTGTCCACTACGCTGCTAGTTAGGACTGTCTGTCCCCTACGCTGCTAGTTAGGACTGTCTGTCCACTACGCTGCTAGTTAGGACTGTCTGTCCACTACGCTGCTAGTTAGGACTGTCTGTCCACTACGCTGCTAGTTGGGACTGTCTTTCCACTACGCTGCTAGTTGGGACTGTCTGTCCACTACGCTGCTAGTTGGGACTGTCTGTCCACTACGCTGCTAGTTAGAACTTCCTGTCCCCTACGCTGCTAGTTAGGACTGTCTGTCCACTACGCTGCTAGTTAGGACTGTCTGTCCACTACGCTGCTAGTTAGGACTGTCTGTCCCCTACGCTGCTAGTTCGGACTGTCTGTCCACTACGCTGCTAGTTAGGACTGTCTGTCCACTACGCTGCTAGTTAGGACTGTCTGTCCACTACGCTGCTAGTTAGGACTGTCTGTCCACTACGCTGCTAGTTGGGACTGTCTGTCCACTACGCTGCTAGTTAGGACTGTCTGTCCACTACGCTGCTAGTTGGGACTGTCTGTCCACTACGCTGCTAGTTGGGACTATCTGTCCATTACGCTGCTAGTTAGGACTGTCTGTCCACTACGCTGCTAGTTAGGACTGTCTGTCCACTACGCTGCTAGTTAGGACTGTCTGTCCACTACGCTGCTAGTTAGGACTGTCTGTCCCCTACGCTGCTAGTTAGGACTGTCTGTCCACTACGCTGCTAGTTAGGACTGTCTGTCCACTACGCTGCTAGTTAGGACTGTCTGTCCACTACGCTGCTAGTTAGGACTGTCTGTCCACTACGCTGCTAGTTGGGACTGTCTGTCCACTACGCTGCTAGTTAGGACTGTCTGTCCACTACGCTGCTAGTTAGGACTGTCTGTCCACTACGCTGCTAGTTAGGACTGTCTGTCCACTACGCTGCTAGTTGGGACTGTCTGTCCACTACGCTGCTAGTTGGGACTATCTGTCCATTACGCTGCTAGTTGGGACTATCTGTCCCTTATACCTCTGATGGTGTCTTTCTGTCTTCAGTCCAGCAACATAACAACATCACATAGCCCACTGAACATTTATGATAAGGCAGGAAGAGAGGGAGCTAGATATTTATTTTTTTGAATACGTGGTCGAAAGCAAATATTGTGATGTGGTTGAACTGCCCTGGGTGGAATCAGAAGGAAAAGAACAAACATCCCCCAGCCTGACCGTAAACAACAACAACAACATAAATAACAACATCTCAACCCTAACAGGGACCAGAGGGGAGGTGAGGAGGGGGGATGGAATATAAAACGTGACAGGAGGATACAGAGTTGATATCCTGTCTATTACAACAGTGGGTTGGAGAGAGAGAGACAGAGACAGAGAGAGAGAGAGAGAGAGAGAGAGAGAGAGAGAGAGAGAGACAGAGAGAGAGAGAGAGAGAGACAGAGAGAGACAGAGACAGAGAGAGAGAGAGAGACAGAGACAGAGAGAGAGAGAGAGACAGAGAGAGAGAGAGAGAGACAGAGAGAGAGACAGAGAGAGAGAGAGAGAAAGAGAGAGAGACAGAGAGACAGAGAGACAGAGAGACAGAGAGACAGAGAGACAGAGAGAGACAGAGAGACAGAGAGACAGAGAGACGAGAGAGAGAGAGAGAGAGAGAGAGAGAGAGAGAGAGAGAGAGAGAGAGAGAGAGAGAGAGAGAGAGAGAGAGAGAGAGAGAGAGAGAGAGACAGAGACAGAGACAGAGACAGAGACAGAGACAGAGACAGAGACAGAGACAGAGACAGAGACAGAGACAGAGACAGAGACAGAGACAGACAGAGACAGAGAGAGAGAGAGAGAGAGAGAGAGAGAGAGAGAGAGAGAGAGAGAGAGAGAGAGAGAGAGAGAGAGACAGAGAGAGAGAGAGACAGAGCTCAATAGAGAGACAGAGACAGAGACAGCGACAGAGAGAGAGACAGAGACAGAGACAGAGACAGAGAGAGAGACAGAGACAGAGACAGAGACAGAGACAGAGACAGAGACAGAGACAGAGACAGAGACAGAGAGAGAGAGAGACAGAGAGAGAGAGACAGAAACAAACAACAACACGAAGAATTATTTATCCAAAATGGAGATGTATGGGTAAACCACTTCTCCAATCTTTTTGGCTCTATAACAAAGAATAAAGAGCAAAAACATATACATGATCAAATACAAATCCTAGAATCAACTATTAAAGACTACCAGAACCCACTGGATTCTCCAATTACCTTGAATGAGTTACAGAACAAAATAAAAACCCTCCAACCCAAAAAGGCCTGTGGTGTTGATGGTATCCTTAATGAAATGATCAAATATACAGACAACAAATTCCAATTGGCTATACGAAAACTCTTTAACATCGTCCTTAGCTCTGGCATCTTCCCCAATATTTGGAACCAAGGACTGATCACCCCAATCCACAAAAGTGGAGACAAATTTGACCCCAATAACTACCGTGGAATATGCGTCAACAGTAACCTTGGTAAAATCCTCTGCATTATCATTAACAGCAGACTCGTACATTTCCTCAATGAAAACAATGTACTGAGCAAATGTAAAATTGGCTTTTTACTAAATTACCGTACAACAGACCATGTATTCACCCTACACACCCTAATTGACAACCAAACAAACCAAAACAAAGGCAAAGTCTTCTCATGCTTTGTTGATTTTAAAAAAGCCTTCGACTCAATTTGGCATGAGGGTCTGCTATACAAATTGATGGAAAGTGGTGTTGGGGGTAAAACATACGACATTATAAAATCCATGTACACAAACAACAAGTGTGCGGTTAAAATTGGCAAAAAACACACACATTTCTTCACACAGGGTCGTGGGGTGAGACAGGGATGTAGCTTAAGCCCCACCCTCTTCAACATATATATCAACGAATTGGCGCGGGCACTAGAACAGTCTGCAGCACCCGGTCTCACCCTACTAGAATCCGAAGTCAAATGTCTACTGTTTGCTGATGATCTGGTGCTTCTGTCACCAACCAAGGAGGGCCTACAGCAGCACCTAGATCTTCTGCACAGATTCTGTCAGACCTGGGCCCTGACAGTAAATCTCAGTAAGACCAAAATAATGGTGTTCCAAAAAAGGTCCAGTCACCAGGACCACAAATTCCATCTAGACACCGTTGCCCTAGAGCACACAAAAAACTATACATACCTCGGCCTAAACATTAGCACCACAGGTAACTTCCACAAAGCTGTGAACGATCTGAGAGACAAGGCAAGAAGGGCATTCTATGCCATTAAAAGGAACATAAATTTCAACATACCAATTAGGATCTGGCTAAAAATACTTGAATCAGTCCATTGCCCATTGCCCTTTATGGTTGTGAGGTCTGGGGTCCGCTCACCAACCAAGATTTCACAAAATGGGGCAAACACCAAATTGAGACTCTGCATGCAGAATTCTGCAAAAATATCCTCCGTGTACAACGTAGAACACCAAATAATGCATGCAGAGCAGAATTAGGCCGATACCCACTAATTATCAAAATCCAGAAAAGAGCCGTTAAATTCTACAACCACCTAAAAGGAAGCGATTCCCAAACCTTCCATAACAAAGCCATCACCTACAGAGAGATGAACCTGGAGAAGAGTCCCCTAAGCAAGCTGGTCCTAGGGCTCTGTTCACAAACACAAACACACCCCACAGAGCCACAGGACAACAGCACAATTAGACCCAACCAAATCATGAGAAAACAAAAAGATAATTACTTGACACATTGGAAAGATTTAACAAAAAAACAGAGCAAACTAGAATGCTATTTGGCCCTAAACAGAGAGTACACAGTGGCAGAATACCTGACCACTGTGACTGACCCAAACTTAAGGAAAGCTTTGACTATGTACAGACTCAGTGAGCATAGCCTTGCTATTGAGAAAGGCCGCCGAAGGCAGACATGGCTCTCAAGAGAAGACAGGCTATGTGCACACTGCCCACAAAATTAGGTGGAAACTGAGCTGCACTTCCTAACCTCCTGCCCAATGTATGACCATATTAGAGACACATATTTCCCTCAGAATACACAGATCCACAAAGAATTTGAAAACAAATCCAATTTTGATAAACTCCCATATCTACTGGGTGAAATACCACAGTGTCCATCACAGCAGCAAGATGTGTGACCTGTTGCCACAAGAAAAGGGCAACCAGTGAAAAACAAACACCATTGTAAATACAACCCATATTTATGCTTATTTATTTTAACTTGTGTGCTTTAACCATTTGTACATTGTTACAACACTGTATATATATAATATAACATTTGTAATGTCTTTATTGTTTTGAAACTTCTGTATGTGTAATGTTTACTGTTAATTTGTATTGTTTATTTCACATTTGTATAATATCTACCTCACTTGCTTTGGCAATGTTAACACATGTTTCCCATGCCAATAAAGCCCCTTGAATTGAATTGACAGAGACAGAGACAGAGACAGAGACAGAGACAGAGACAGAGACAGAGACAGAGAGAGAGAGAGAGAGACACAGAGACACAGAGACACAGAGACACAGAGACACAGAGACACAGAGAGAGAGAGAGAGAGAGAGAGAGAGAGAGAGAGAGAGAGAGAGAGAGAGAGAGAGAGAGAGAGAGAGAGAGAGAGAGAGAACTTCTGTATGTGTAATGTTTACTGTTAATTTGTATTGTTTGTTTCACTTTTGTGTATTGTCTACCTCACTTGCTTTGGCAATGTTAACACATGTTTCCCATGACAATAAAGCCCCTTGAATTGAATTGAAGTGAATTGACAGAGAGAGAGATCTGGAGATAAAATCTCCCTGGGATTGTGTAGATTCCCATTATAGTATAAGAGGGAGGAGAGGAGAGGATGACAGAATAAATGTGTGAGCACAGCCCACTGAGGGCATTAACAAGTCGCTCTAGTACCCTCATTAAGTTGTCCATGACACCCAACCTATCGCTAATGGTATGGCTGCCTAACGCACCACATTATCTACGTCCAAATTTAGTGCACTACTCTGGGCAGAAGTAGTACGCTATAAAGGAAATAGGTTACCATTTTGGGACGTGACCATGACCTATGCCTGCCTACTATGGAAGTATCCCATTATATGTGGACACACAGGGTCACAAGGCACTAGTGCACATTGTTGTTTCAGCAAGAAGTCAATCAATGCCGTCATTCCTAACAATATGTAACCTCTAATCATTCTACAACATGTTATCTCTAATCATTCTACAATATGTAACCTCTAATCAGTCTACCACAAGTAACCTCTAATCATTCTACAACAAGTAACCTCTAATCATTCTACAACATGTCACCTCTAATCCTTCCTAACAAGATGTAACCTCTAATCATTCTACAACATGTAACCTCTAATCATTCCTAACAACATGTAACCTCTAATCATTCTACGACATGTAACCTCTAATCATTCTACAACATGTAACCTCTAATCATTCCTAACAACATGTAACCTCTAATCATTCTACGACATGTAACCTCTAATCAGTCTACCACAAGTAACCTCTAATCATTCCTAACAACATGTAACCTCTAATCATTCTACGACATGTAACCTCTAATCATTCCTAACAACATGTAACCTCTAATCATTATACAACATGTAACCTCTAATCATTCTAAAACAAGTAACCTCTAATCATTCTACAACATGTAACCTCTAATCATTCTACAACAAGTAACCTCTAATCATTCTACAACATGTAACCTCTAATCATTATACAACATGTAACCTCTAATCATTCTACCACATGTAACCTCTAATCATTATACAACATGTAACCTCTAATCATTCCTAACAACACGTAACCTCTAATCATTCTACGACATGTAACCTCTAATCATTCTACAACATGTAACCTCTAATCATTATACAATATGTAACCTCTAATCCTCCCTAACAACACGTAACCTCTAATAATTCTACAACAAGTAACATATAATCATTCTACAACAAGTAACCTCTAATCATTCTACAACAAGTAACCTCTAATCATTCTACAACAAGTAACCTCTAATCATTATACAACATGTAATCTCTAATCATTCTAAAACAAGTAACCTCTAATCATTCTACCACATGTAACCTCTAATCATTATACAACATGTAACCTCTAATCATTATACAACACGTAACCTCTAATCATTATACAACATGTAACCTCTAATCAGTCTACAAGATGTAACCTCTAACAGTCTACAAGATGTAACCTCTAATCATTCCTAACAACATGTGATCTCTAATCATTCTACGACAACACAGTTACACAGCTACATATATAACACAGCTGTCACGGTTACCTCCATCCCACTTCCATAAGTGTCTCTCCACATGTATATTACCCAGCCTAGGAATCCCGTCCCTAACTGCCGCTCTGAAACATCCCTCCATGTTTATCTCACAGAAATAGAAGCTTTCTATTAAGAGAATCCATTCTATTCCTATAGTATTATTCCATGATATTCCTATTGTATTATTCCATTCTATTCCTATAGTATTATTCCATTCTATTCCTATATTATTATTCTATTGTATTCCTATAGTAGTATTCCATTATATTTCTATAGTATTATTCCATTGTATTCCTATAATATTATTCCATTATATTCCTATAGTGTTATTCCATTATATAGTATTATTCCATTATATTCCTATAATATTATTCCATTATGTTCCTATAATATTATTCCATTATATTCCTATAGTATTATTCCATTATATTCCTATAATAGTATTCCATTATATTCCTATAGTAGTATTCCATTGTATAGTATTATTCCATTATATTCCTATAGTGTCATTCCATTATATTCCTATAGTATTATCCCATTATATTCATATAGTATTATTCCATTATATCGTATTATTCCATTATATCGTATTATTCCATTATATTCCTATAGTATTATTCCATTATATAGTATTATTCCATTATATTCCTATAGTATTATTCCATTATATTCCTATAGTATTACTACATTATATTCCTATAGTAGTATTCCATTATATTCCTATAGTATTATTCCATTATATTCCTATAGTAGTTTTCCATTATATTCCTGTAGTATTATCCCATTATATTCCTATAGTAGTATTCCATTATATTCCCATAGTAGTATTCCATCCTATAGTATTATTCCATTGTATTCCTATAGTATTATTCCATTATATTCCTATAGTAGTATTCCATTATATTCCTATAGTATTATTCCATTATATTCCTATAGTAGTTTTCCATTATATTCCTATAGTATTATTCCATTATATTCCTATAGTAGTATTCCATTATATTCCTATAGTATTATTCCATTATATTCCTATAGTAGTATTCCATTATATTCCTATAGTATTATTCCATTATATTCCTATAGTAGTTTTCCATTATATTCCTGTAGTATTATTCCATTATATTCCTATAGTAGTATTCCATTATATTCCCATAGTAGTATTCCATCCTATAGTATTATTCCATTGTATTCCTATAGTATTATTCCATTATATTCCTATAGTAGTATTCCATTATATTCCTATAGTATTATTCCATTATATTCCTATAGTAGTTTTCCATTATATTCCTATAGTATTATTCCATTATATTCCTATAGTAGTATTCCATTATATTCCCATAGTAGTATTCCATCCTATAGTATTATTCCATTGTATTCCTATAGTATTTTTTCATTGTATTCCTATAGTATTATTCCATTGCATTCCTATAGTATTATTCCATTATATT